>NW_028270168.1:2027460-2107460 GCF_037043375.1 Chiloscyllium plagiosum | reverse complement strand
GGAAGGAAACTGCAGAGGATAGGCACATTAGAAATGTGGAGCTTATTCAAGGAACAGCTACTGTGTGTCCTCGATAAGTATGTACCTGTCAGGCAGGGAGGAAGTTGTCGAGCGCAGGAGCCATGGTTTACTAAGGAAGTTGAATCTCTTGTCAAGAGGAAGAAGAAGGCTTATGTTAAGATGAGACGTGAAGGCTCAGTTACAGCGCTTGAAAGTTACAAGGTAGCCAGGAAAGACCTAAAGAGAGAGCGAAGACAAATGAGGAGGAGACATGAGAAGTTGTTGGTGGATAGGATCAGGGTAAACCCTAAAGCTTTCTATAGATATATAAGGGATAAAAGAATGACTAGAGTAAGATTAGGACCAATCAAGGACAGTGGTGGGAAGTTGTGGGTGGATTCAGAGGAGATAGGGGAAACGCTAAACGAATATTTTTATCAGTATTTTCACTGGAAAAATACAATATTGTTGAGGAGAATACTGAGATACAGGCTTCTAAACTAGATGAGATTGAGGTTCATGAGGAGGAGGTGTTAGCAATTCTGGAAAGTCTGAAAATAGATAAGTCCCCTGGAACAGATGGGATTTATCCTGGGATTCTCTGGGAAGCCAGGGAGGAGATTGCACAGCCTTTAGCTTTGATCTTTATGTTGTCATTGTCTACAGGAATAGTGCCAGAAGACTGGAGGATAGCAAATGTTGTTCCCTTGTTCAAGAAGGGGAGTAGAGACAACGCTGGGAATTATAGGCCATTAAGCCTTACTTCGGTTGAGGGTAAAGTGTTGGAAGGGATCATAAGAAAAAGGATTTATAATAATCTAGAAAGGAATAAATTTGATTAGGGATAGTCAGCACAGTTTTGTGAAGGGTAGGTTGTGCCTCACAAACCTTATTGAGTTCTTTGAGAAGGTGACCAAACAGGTAGATGAGAGTAAACCAGTTGATGTGGTGCATATGGATTTCAGCAAGGCGTTCGATAAGGTTCCCCACAGTAGGCGATTGTACAAAATATGGAGGCATGGGATTGAGGGTGATTTAGCGGTTTGGATCAGAAATTGGCTAGCTGAAAGAAGACAGAGGCTGGTGGTTGATGGGAAATGTTCATCCTGGAGTTCAGTTACTAGTGGCTTACCACAAGGATTTGTTCTGGGTCCACTGCTGCTTGTCATTTTTATAAATGACCTGGATGAGGGCGTAGAAGGATGGGTTAGTAAATTTGTGCACAACACTAAGGTCGGTGGAGTTACGGATAATGGTGGATGATGTTGTAGGTTACAGAGGGACATAGCTGAAAATGTGTTGCTGGAAAAGCGCAGGTCAGGCAGCATCCAAGGAGCAGGAGAATCGACGTTTCGGGCATGAGCCCTTCTTCAGGAATGAGGAAAGTGTGCCAAGCAGGCTAAGATAAAAGGTAGGGAGGAGTGACTTGAGGGAGGGGCGTTAGAAATGTGATGGGTGGAATGAGGTTAAGGTGAGGGTGATAGGCCGGAGTGGGGGTGGGGGTGGAGAGGTCGGGAAGAAGATTGCAGGTTAGGGAGGTGGTGCTGAGTTCGAGGGTTGGGACTAAGACAACGTGGGGGGAGGGGAAATGAGGAAACTGGAGAAGTCTGAGTTCATGCCTTATGGTTGGAGGGTTCCTAGGTGGAAGATGAGGCGCTCTTCCTCCAACCGTCGTGTTGCTATGGTCTGGCGATGGAGGAGTCCAAGGACCTGCATGTCCTTGGTGGAGTGGGAGGGAGAATTGAAGTGTTGAGCCACAGGGCGGTTGGGTTGGTTGGTCCGGTTGTCCCAGAGGTGTTCTCTGAAGCGTTCCGCAAGTAGGTGGCCTGTCTCCCCAATATAGAGGAGGCCACATCGGGTGCAGCGGATGCAGTAAATGATGTGTGTGGAGGTGCAGGTGAATTTGTGGCGGATATGGAAGGATCCCTTGGGGCCTTGGAGGGAAGCAAGGGGGGAGGTGTGGGCGCACGTTTTGTATTTCTTGCGGTTGCAGGGGAAGGTGTCGGGAGTGGAGGTTGGGTTGGTGAGGGGTGTGGACCTGACGAGGGAGTCATGGAGGGAGTGGTCTTTTCGGAACGCTGATAGGGGTGGGGAGGGAAATATATCCTTGGTGGTGGGGTCCGTTTGGAGGTGGCGGAAATGACGACGGATGATACAATGTTAATGGAGATTGGTGGGGTGGTAGGTGAGGACCAGTGGGGTTCTGTCCTGTTGGCGATTGGAGGGGTGGGGCTCAAGGGCAGAGGAGCGGGAAGTGGAGGAGATGCAGTGAAGGGCATTGTCGACCACGTCGGGGGGGAAATTGCGGTCCTTGAAGAAGGAGGCCATCTGTGTTGTACGTATTTTGAACTGGTCCTCCTGGGAGCAGATGCGGCGGAGACTAAGGAATTGGGAGAATGGGATGGCGTTTTTACAGGGGGTAGGGTGGGAGGAGGTGTAGTCTAGGTTGCTGTGGGAGTCGGTCGGTTTATAGTAAATGTCCGTGTTGATTCGGTCGCCTGAGATAGAAATGGAGAGGTCTAGGAAGGGGAGGGTGGAGTCTGAGACGGTCCAGGTAAATTTGAGGTCGGGGTGGAAGGTGTTGGTAAAGTGGATGAACTGTTCAACCTCCTCGTGGGAGCACGAGGCAGCACCGATACAGTCATCGATGTAGCGGAGGAAAAGGTGGGGGGTGGTTCCAGTGTAGCTGCGGAAGATGAATTGTTCCACATATCCTACAAAAAGGCAGGTATAGCTGGGGCCCATGCGGATGCCCATGGCTACTCCTTTGGTTTGGAGGAAGTGGGAGGATTGGAAGGAGAAGTTTTTCAGGGTGAGGACCAGTTCAGTCAGTCGAAGGAGGGTGTCAATGGAAGGGTACTGGTTGGGTCAGCGGGAGAGGATGAAGCGGAGGGCTTGGAGGCCTTCGTGATGGGGGATGTAGATGTATAGGGACTGGATGTCGATGGTGAAGATAAGGCGTTGGGGACCGGGGAAGCGAAAATCATGGAGGAGATGGAGGGCATGGGTGGTGTCCCGAACGTAGGTGGGGAGTTCTTGGACCAAGGGGGACAGGACGGTGTCGAGGTATGCAGATATGAGTTCGGTGGGGCAGGAGCAGGCGGAGACAATGGGTCGGCCGGGGCAGTCAGGTTTGTGGAGTTTGGGCAGGAGGTAGAAGCGGGCGGTGCGGGGTTGTGGGACTATGAGGTTGGAGGCGGTGGATGGGAGATCCTCACACCCCAAACCATCATCGCCCAGACCATCCATAACCTCATCACCTCAAAACAGTTCATCCACTTTACCAACACCTTCCACCCCGACCTCAAATTTACCTGGACCGTCTCAGATTCCTCCCTCCCCTTCCTAGACCTCTCCATTTCTATCTCGGGTGACCGAATCAACACGGACATTTACTATAAACCGACCGACTCCCACAGCTACCTGGACTACACCTCCTCCCACCCTGCCCCCTGTAAAAACGCCATCCCATTCTCCCAATTCCTTCGTCTCCGCCGCATCTGCTCCCAGGAGGACCAGTTCCAATACCGAACAACCCAGATGGCCTCCTTCTTCAATGACCACCTTCCTAACCTGCAATCTTCTTCCTGACCTCTTTGCCCCCATCCCCACTCCGGCTTATCACCCTCACCTTGACCTCCTTCCACCTATCGCATTTCTAACGCCCCTCCCTCAAGTCCCTCATCCCTACGTTTTATCTTAGCCTGCTTGGCACACTTTCCTCATTCCTGAAGAAGGGCTCATGCCCGAAACGTCGATTCTCCTGTTCCTTGGATGCTGCCTGACCTGCTGCACTTTTCCAGCAACACATTTTCAGCTCTGATCTCCAGCATCTGCAGTCCTCATTTTCTTCTACAGAGGGACATAGATAAGCTGCAGAGCTGGGCTGAGAGGTGGCAAATGGAGTTTAATGCAAAAAATTGAGATGTGATTCACTTTGGAAGGAGTAACAGGAATAAAGAGTACTGGGCTAATGGTAAGATTTTTGATGGTGTAGATGAGCGGAGAGATCTCAGTGTCCATGTATATAGATCCCTGAAAGTTGCCATTCAGGTTAATAGGGTTGTTAAGAAAGCATACGGTTTTTATCTTTTATTTGTAGAGGGATCCAGTTTTGGAACCATGAGGTCACGCTTCAGCTGTACAAAACTCTAATGTGGCCGCACTTGGAGGATTGCGTACAGTTCTGGTCGCCGCATTATAGGAAGGATATGAAAGTTTCGAAAGGGTTCAGAGGAGATTTACCAGGATGTTGCCTGGTATGAAGAGAAGGTAATACAAGGAAAGATTGAAGGATTTGAGGTTGTTTTCGTTAGAGAGAAGAAGGTTATGAGGTGACTTAATTGAGACATATAAGATAATCAGAGGGTTAGATCGGGTGGACGGTGAGAGCCTTTTTCCTTGAATGGAGATGGCTAGCACGAGGGGACATAGCTTCAAATTGAGGGATGATAGATATAGGACAGATGTCAGAGGCAGTTTCTTTACTCGGAGAGTAGTAGGGGCTTGAAACGCCCTGCCTGCAACAGTAGTAGACTTGCCAACTTTAAGGGCATTTAAATGGTCATTGGATAATCATATGGATGAGAATGGAATAGTTTAGGATAGATAGGCTTCAGATTGGTTTTACGGGTTGGCGTAACATCGAGGGCTGAAGGGCCTGTACTGTGCTGTAATGTTCTATGTTCTATGAAAGGCTTAATCTTAGTTTGTTCAATATATCAGTTCTGGTCGCCACATTACCAAAAGGATGCGGACGCTTTGGAGAGGGTGCAGAGAAGGTTTACGAGGATGTTGCCTGGTATGGAAGGTGCTAGCTATGAAGAGAGATTGAGTAGGTGAGGTTTGTTTTCATTAGAAAAATGGAGATTGAGGGGGAATCTGATTGAGGTTTACAAAATCATGAAGGGTATAGACAGAGTGGATAGAGACAAGCTTTTTCCCAGGGTGAAGGATTCAATAACAAGAGGTCATGCTTTCAAGGTGAGAGGTGGCAAGTTTAAGAGGGATACACGCAACAAGTACTTCACACAGAGGGTGGTGGGCTTTTGGAATGCGTTGCCAGCAGAGGTGGTAGAGGTAGGCACGGTAGATTCATTTAAGATGCGTCTGGACAGATGCACTGGTAGGTGGGGAGCAGAGGGTTACAGATGTTTAGACAGTACATTTGGATTGGCTCAGACTTGGAGAGCCGAAGGGCCTGTTCCTGGGCTGTAAATTTTCTTTCTTTGTATCATTTCAGCTGCACGGCACTATAATCTTTTGCTATAAATTCTGTGTCCAATGCTTTTGCTTCACAGCCACCTGATGAAGGAGCGTCGCTCCGAAAGTTAGTGCTTCCAAGTAAACCTGTTGGACTATAGCCTGGTGTTGTGGGATTTTTTTAAACTCTTGTGACTGTGCCAGATTTCCGATGCGAAATCCAACCAAATACGTTCCCGTTGGATTGAAACACAAGCAGTTCAAAGAACAATGCTCTCACTAAGTGTGTACTAATGCAACCTATCAAAATATATCATGGTGAGAAGGATATATCATTGCAGCCTCCTACCTTACACTAATAACTTCCAATTTAATATGTGACACAAAAGCAATCAGATACCAAACCCTGGTAGTTATGGTGAGGGCTGATTGCATGTTACAAGTGAGAAATTGGACAAGCAGTTGCAACAATATTGGAACTTAAGGCTAAACTGTTCCTTGAATCCCATGCCAGACAATGAATCGTTATCAATGTTATAATCATAAATATTTTACTTCTCGTTACAGTGCTCTAAGCTGAGAGCAGGAACTGAATCGCTTTTCAAAACTACAATTCCAACCCCTCTGAGAACGCAAACCTCACTTTGTTTTGATGAGTAACCTGTTTTGCCAGTATTTTTTAAATCTTTCATTGAGAAATGTAGGTAAAGGGCCAAGACCCAGTTTGATTGATAGGAGAGCACCATCTAATGCAAGTCACGTCATGTTCAGTGTCACGTAGTCAGCAGCTCCTTCTGACTGGCTGCTTTTTTTGAACTTATCTGTGTGACAATTTATAATGAGGAGGTGACAGTCAAGGAGATATCTGCAGCTCGCACTGTTCCTCTTCAGTCTGGAGGCAAAGCTGAACAGCTAAAACCTACTTTTTAATTTTGTTTCTGTTCACAATTCAAAGAGGCACATATGATAAAGAAGTCAAATTTTT
This sequence comes from Chiloscyllium plagiosum, assembly GCF_037043375.1. Classification (NCBI taxonomy): domain Eukaryota; kingdom Metazoa; phylum Chordata; class Chondrichthyes; order Orectolobiformes; family Hemiscylliidae; genus Chiloscyllium; species Chiloscyllium plagiosum. Next base: position 2,101,273 of record NW_028270168.1, on the reverse strand, counting down.
GAGTAGATGGATGGCACAAGATTTTAGGATGGGAACTCATCAAACAAAGCCTGACCGTCATCTACTGCAGGAGTATCTTCACTTTGAGAACAACCCTGGATCCAAATTTCAGTCTGAATCCTCCCTGAACCCAGTGCCTAGAGGCTGCCACTGTCCCCTGGCAGATGCTAATATCACACTGGTACACTGACTTACAGGTGTATCCCCTTCCTCAGCAACTCTCACTTAACCCTGGCCCCCAATCTCCTGCTTTCTGGGTCAACAGCCAGTCCTTTGGTCTTTGTCTTTTACCTCTTCTGATTGTGTAACTAGGAAACAAGGTCACCTCTTCTTGGGTGAAAGCAAAAGTCTGTGAAAATTTAATGTTTGGAAGTGAGTCTGTCATTACCGGTAAATGGAAATAGCTGAAAATTTACGAAGATGCATTGAAATAGTGGTGGAAGGTCTGTCGAGTCCAATGTTCACCTCCTCAACCTGTCTTATCGAAACAAATTGCTTTTGCCTTTGGTAAACGTCAACAACTATTTTTAACTTTGAGGAGGACATTCTATCAGTCCTGGACAAAAGTGGGTACTGCAGATGCTGGAGATTAGAGTCTAGATCAGAGTGGTGCTGGAAAAGCACAGCAGGTCAGGCAGCATCCGAGGAACAGGAGAATTGACGTTTCAGGCAAAAGCCCTTCACCAAGAATTCTAGTGAAGGGCTCTTGCTCAAAACGTTGATTTTCCTGCTCCTTGGATGCTGCCTGACCTGCTGTGCTTTTCCAGCACCACTCTAATCTTGATTTTATCGATGCTTCTCAGGCTGAGATGAGACCAATTAGCATTACATCAATAATCCATTTATTTCTGTCCAAATCTGTCCAAACCCTATATTCTGCCCTGTTCTAGAATGTGTAAACTCATGCACTTCAGGGAAATGAAAGAGACTGGAATTCTGTTTTGAAATCTCATGTAATCAGACAAAGTGATCCTGCAGTGTCAAAGTCCTTAGTAATAAAAACGAGACTCGCCTTAGTAAAGCTACACATTCTTCGCAAAGCTGTCAAAGCTGATAAGGCCTGGGTTTGGGAGGATTGCTGGGAAATGAGGCACAGAGGAAAGGGATTTTGTTTCTTGTGACTGTCCACCTGAGGCCACCTGGACCCAGCACACAGAGGAACCCTGAGTGGGTCACACCTCTGTAAGGACACGAGTAATGTTCCAACCATTAACATAACGATAGCCTTGGTAAGGTTCTGCACTATGCCAGCTAGGGCTGAAGGTATCAGCTGATTACCAAATGGGACATGATGGACTAGTGGGTATAATCACTTGTCAATTAATCCAGGGCCCAGGTAATGCTCCTGGGATCAGGTTCAAATCCCACCACAGCAGATGGTAGAATGTGAATTCAATAAGAATCTGGAATTACGAATCTAATGATGACCATGAGATGGTTGTCTGGAAAAGCCCATCTAGTTCACTAATGTCCTGTAAGGAAGGAAATTGATGTATTTACCTGGTCTGGCCTACATATGACTCTCGACCCACAGCAATGTGTTTGATTCATTATTGCCCTCTGGACAACTATGGATGAGCAATAAATCCTGGCCCAGCTGATGATGACCTTACGTTGTAAATAAATAAAAAGATGTAAATATCTGTTCCCTATTGCTGCTGTCCCATTGCATTCAGCAGAGAATCCCGATCTGCTGCAGGATCATCTCATTCATACACAGAACTACAGCAATGCTGTCCATCTGATTCCTTTTAGGTTGCAAGGTGACTTCTCCCAAGACGTTAATACCCATCAGAGACAGCTGGGACTATTACAAGCTGTATTGTTTGACATCCAGTTTATGGTACATTCCCATGAGTTCTGTAAGAGAACTTATAACAACTGAGGCATCCCATGATGGATGGAGTGTTATCAAGATACTTCCATTCACAGGAGACAATGGTATAAATCATAAATGGCACATGAATCCTGCTGCTTTGTCATGCATGTAAGAAGTCCCACAACATACCAGTGCCGGTGAAATGATCTATTTATACCACCTGATCCTCATATGTGTGCTTCCATGATGGATTACACCATTACCATCAGCTTCCAAAATGTCACACTGATGTATCATTTACTCTGTGCTTTACTCACTGGGTAAAACCAGTGCAGAACACATCAGAGACTGATCCAACAACATCTTCCCTTCCTCTGGACAAACTCAATCAGCCAGGTCAAGCTGTAGAAATGTTTCAGAAATGAAGGCACAAGGAATATACATTTCATAACTTAAGATTTTAGCCAAATGTAGATCTCAGTCCCAGATCAGGAACAGAGCAGTTACACAATGGGGGAGCCCCTATTTTAAAGCAGCTATGCTTGCTCCTATAGAGACAGTTTCACTTCCAGCCAGTCTGTTTCTGTCAGCAGGTCTCAAGTGGTACAGACAGCCAAAGGAACATGTGAAAAGCTGAATGTCCCAGCCTGACACTTCTTCAAACACCACCTACTTGATCGCAGTGGGCTGAGTGGATGCCTGAATCAGAAGAATGTTCTCCTGCGTGCTGAGGGATTGCCGGAACAGAAGGAATTGTCCAATCAATCCAGCTGGTGGTGACCAGCATTGAGCTGCTGCCTTTCTAAGGGCAGCATAAAGGACATGTTTTTGCAGCCGACCTGAGCCTGTGTGGATCCGACAGGATTTTGGAAAGATTACTATGAGATGCACAATATCCACCAATTCTCTGATGAAGGGAGCTGAAAGTGGATTTTGTAGAAGTTGGTTGTTGGAATGGGAACACAATTCAAGGGAACCAGCCTGCTGTACACTCTCAGCAACCCCAGTGAGGGGTTTGACCAGGACAGTTGTTAGAACTAGATGGGAGAAAGGTTGCAGGAAAAAGTGTGCTCTGTTAAAATGAACTTTTTAATGTTGCCAACTTGTTAAGATTTCTAATGCAAGACCAAAGTCAGAATTGAGGCTTTGATGCCAGTGATCGAGTTGAAAGCCAATATTGTGTAGCTTAGACTGAAATCTCAGCTAGCAAAGAGAACGCTGACTCAGGAACTGGTTGACGGGGCATTATTGTATTTTCCCAAGAAAAAAGCACATGATTCCTTTCTTTGTTTGTTGTAAAACTGATTTGGAGATAGTTGTCAAGTATGATGTTGTCCTCAGGGCTGAGGTAGTTGAGGATTGATGAACTGCAGCATCGTGTTCAGCAAATGGCGATGCAAAGATTAGCCCAGCTGTGATTTCAGGGCGACAGACGTCTGAAGGCATATAAGGTAACTTGGAAAGAGTTTAATAGATTCTTAATCCATTTCTCAAGAATCAGGTCAACTCTGACACTTTCTCACTGAACAGCTGAATGAAGAGAACCATTTAAGCACAAATACATTTTCTATTAAATGAGTTGCAAACATTTCTTCTGTAAATGTGATCTGATGAATAAGTAGGTTTAATAAAACCCTTGGAACAATTTGCTAAATCGGAGCATTGAATTTGCTTGTTATATTTTTAGAAACCACTCGTACATGTGGTCCGTCTTGGAGGCTCTCCTGTGTATGATCAAAATATTTCAATCCATAGCTTGAATGACATGGCAGAAATAGCTCCAGAACTGATGTGGTGAAGTAATGCGCTGGTGGACAGTGAAGAGATGGTTTATTAGACACATCCATTTCTGAACTGAAATGAATGTGATACTGCAATGATGTGAGACCATCTCTCTGCTTTAAGATAAAGGTTTAGTTTATATAAAACTAAAAGCTGAATACAATGGATGCTGGGAATCTGAAGTGAGGAGCTGGGAAGCTGAGTAGGGCTGTCAGTATGTGTGGAGAGGGAAATAGAGTTAATGCTGTTTCCACAACAGTGTGATCTTCACAAGCCAGTGTTGGACTGAGGTGGACAAAGTTAAAAATCACAACACCAAGCTATAGTTGATTTGGAAGTACTAACTTTCGCAGCTCAGCTCCTTCATCAGGTAGCTAGTGGGGCAGGATCATAAGACACAGAATTTATAGCAAAAGATTACAGTGCCATGCAACTGATATGATATATTGAACAAACCTAGATTGCTGTTTAGTCTTTCATCTTTTAGAATGGGTTGCGGGTATCGCTTAATTAATGTGTAAATACCAGAACTTCTTTCAAGTCACATTCCTGTGATAACCTAAGCTTTTATAAAGAAAGGTGATATCTCAGCTTAGACAATGCATCGAAGGTGTGAGGTTAGAGTCTATCTGTATTCCAATCTTGAGTCAGACTGTTTCTATTTTCAAAGTAGGAATTTATAAAATTTAACTGTGCTCCGAAAGCTAGTGCTTCCAAATAAACCTGCTGGTCTATAACCTGGTGTTGTGTGACTTTTAACTTTCTTTGGAACAAGAAGAGAATGGGACATGAAATATTAACTTTCTTCATCACTCCACAGATGCTGCTAGATTTGTCAAGTTTCTCCAGCACTTTCCATTTTTATCACCGTTTATACACTTATATATGAAAACAAAGTTCCACTTCTTTACCATATATTTCAGACCAATCAGGCAACTTGTGTGAATTTGGTGATTTGGAAATATATTGATGGAATTTTCACACTCCCTGAATGATGTGGGAATTGGCAAGCCAGTTAAGACTGAACGTGTGTATTTGTTCAGTAATCTTTATTTATTATAAACTAATTTGGCCTAATTTACTCTGTAGTTTGTACTGGCCACTAAACTGAAAAATCCATTTTCAATTCTGTGATTGCCAGCCTGGAGAAGGTTATTTTTTGTCAATGGTTCCTGTGAAAGAAAAGCCGTGTTAAGAACCTGCTGAAACTGGATCTTCATTTTGTGATTCAGGCAGACCGTTTTTGTTAGGCACATGCATAAATAGCCAACTTAGTGTGACTTAGCACTTGTATGCAGCCTACAATAAAATGCCAGAGTTAAACATCTCAAAGAGAACATGAAAGAAGCATTCATTGTTTTCCTAAACAAAGCAGCTGATTGGTGAGAAGGATTGATGAATATTTCTAGAAGGAGGAGGTGAAGGGGCAGGTGTTATATCTTCTGCATCTTGACTCAAAACATTAGCTTGCTCTCTCCCCGTGGGTGTTGCCCGACCCACTGTGATCCCTAGCATTTGTTGTTTTCAGTACAGGTTCCAGTATCTGCAGTAATTTGCCCCTACAAATCAATATTGGGCTCTACTATTTTGTTTTTTTTTCCCCCTAGCCCATTGTAAGTGATTGTCTGTTTATGTGGGTTTTGCTGAGAATTTGTATCAAACTACAGTAAGATTAGAATTAGATTAGAATAAATGTAATGGAAAAGAATTTTTGCAATTGTATGTTTAGAAGTTGCTCTGTTACTAAAGTTTTTAAGTCTAACAAGGAGCATAAGATCAGTTCAGGTCAGTAGAGGTTCTTCCAGTTCAAAATGATGTTGAAATGATTAGGTTACTGTTAGGGTAGTTCACTACACCCAAAACACAAGGGGAGATTTATTAAATTCAAATTACAAAAACCTATATTTTTCACAGAGAAAGAAACCTGAGATTTGACATTACAGAATAGAATCAAATCCCTACAGTGTGGAAGCACATCGTGTGGCCCATCAAGTCTACACCAATCCTCCGAACAGCATTCCACCCATGCCAGCCCTGCATTTCCCATGGCCAATCCACCTAGCCTGCACATCTTTGGACTGTGGGAGGAAACCAGAGCACCCGAAGGAAACCCACACAGACATGGGGAGCATGTGCCAACTCCACACAGTTGCCTGAGGGTGGGATCAACCCAGATGCCTGGCATTGTGAGGCTGCAGTGCTAGCCACTGAGCTACCATGCTGCTGCCCATTCCAGGTGAAAGTAGAATCTGTCTCTGAATCACTGTATATTATTGGAGGTGATTTGGTATATGTTTCTGAATCACTGTATATTATTGGAGGTGATTTGGTATATGTTTCTGAATCACTGTATATTATTAGAGGTGATTTAATACATACATTTGAATCAGTGTATATATTGAAGGAGATTTGATATCTGTCTCTGGATCAGATGTCCCGGACATGAGGAATGTTAGAGCCAGTGTACAGCTAGACAACAAACTCTATTGGTGAGTTGATTTCCATTTTTCTAATATATCAAGTAAGTTCAGTAGCCTAACAACTTATACACATTTTCTGTACAGATCAGTTACTAATCCCATCATGCAATGAAGCTGAATCAACAAATGCATCTGAAATGACATGACTACTGAAGCAGCCAGTGCTAATGGCAATCTAAGTCCACCAATATTAATTCCGCTCCATTGGGCACATCCATTTCAGCAAGTCCACTCTCTAATGATATCACCACATTTATAATGTTAAACAGATTACACAAACACATCTATTCATATGTAAATAGACAATATAAATAGATACATGTAAATATCTGAACAAAGGTTCTTTGAAACTATCCTTATTTTAAAAGGGATCCCAATAACTAGCTCATTGCCATGTTTCTATTGAAGAGTTACACAGGATATACAGCACAGAAATAGGCCATTCAGCCCCAACATCCATGCCGGTGTTTGTGCTCCACTCAAACCTCCTACAAAGGAACATAAAATACCTTGGAACAGGGAGGAGGCCATTCAGCTCCTTGACCCTGTTCTGCCATTGAATGGGATCATGGCTGATCTGTGACCTAACTCCATATTGCTGCCTTTGGCCCATATCCCTTAACACCTCTGCTTAACAAATATCACAGATTTGAACTTAACAACTGTTCCAGAATTCAAGTCCATTTGTGGAAGAGTGTTCCAAACCTCTCCCACCCTGTGTGTGTGTGGAAGTGCTTCCTCACATCTCTCCTGAACGGTCTGGTCCTAATTCTCAGACTATGCCCTTAGTTCTAGAATCTACAACTAAATTGTTCACCTTTATCTACCCTGTCTTGTTTGTTAACATCTTGAAGGCTTTCATAAGCTCACCCCTTAACCTTGTAAATTCCAGAGAAACCAGGCCTAAGTCGTATAGGCTCTCATTATAACTTTAACCCCTGAAGTCCCGGTGTCATTCTAGTAAACATGCATTGAACTCCCTCCAAGGCCAATCCATCCTTCCTAAGATGTGGATCCCTGATCTGCTCACCGCACTCTCAGTGGGGTCGAACCAGGGGTTTTGTAGTGATTGCAAACAGGGCCAGGTGGATCTCAGTGACTAGGAGATCCTTGATTGAGGTTATTTAACTGGGCCAACCAGGGAGCCCTGGCTGATAGATATAAACAGGAGATTCAGAGAGTCTCCTCAGTCTAGGGACTGGCTCTGAGTTGGCTAGTCAGAGTCCATGTACAATACACATGTAAATATAGGGTGACGGGATACCAGTCTATATGCAGTTATTTCAGTTTTGTATAATTTCAGCAAAACTTCCTCTCACCTTTCCTTACTAGCGTTGTCAAGTAGATTTAAGGAGAATCCAAAGGATTTTTACAAATATATTAAGGACAAAAGAGTAACTAGGGAGAGAATAGGGCCCCTCAAAGATCAGCAAGGTGACCTTTGTGTGGAGCCACAGAAAATGGGGGAGATATTAAATGAATATTTTGCAATATTGTGGAAAAGGATATGGAAGATATAGACTGTAGGGAAATAGATGGTGACATCTTGCAAAATGTCCAGATTATAGAGGAGGAAGTGCTGGATGTCTTGAAACAGTTAAAGGTGGATAAATCCCCAGGACATGATCAGGTGTACCCGAGAACTCTGTGGGAAGCTAAAGAAGTGTTTGCTGGGCCTCTTGCTGAGATATTTGTATCATTGATAGTCACAAGTGAGGCGCCGGAAGACTGGAGGTTGGCAAACGTGGTGCCAATGTTTAAGAAGGGTGGTAAAGACAAGCCAGGGAACTATAGACCAGTGAGCCTGACATCGGTGGTGGGCAAGTTATTGGAGGGAATCCTGAGGGACAGGATGTACATGTGTTTGGAAAGGCAAGGACTGATTAGGGATAGTCAACCTGGCTTTGTGCGTGGGAAATCATGTCTCACAAACTTGATTGAGTTCTTTGAAGAGGTAACAAAGAAGATTGATGAGGGCAGAGCAGTAGATGTGATCTATATGGACTTCAGTAAGGCGTTCGACAAGGTTCCCCATGGGAGACTGATTAGCAAGGTTAGATCTCATGGAATACAGGGAGAACTAGCCACTTGGATACAGAACTGACTCAAAGATAGAAGACAGAGGGTGTTTTTCAGACTGGAGGCCTGTGACCAGTGGAGTGCCACAAGGATCAGTACTGGGCCCTCTACCTTTTGTCATTTACATAAATGATTTGGATGCGAGCATAAGAGGTACAGTTAGTAAGTTTGCAGATGACACCAAAATTGGAGGTGTAGTGGACAGCGAAAAGGGTTACCTCAGATTACAGCAGGATCTGGACCAGATGAGCCAATGGGCTGAGAAGTGGCAGATGGAGTTTAATTCAGATAAATGCGAGGTGCTACATTTTGGGAAAGCAAATCTTTACAGGACTTATGCACTTAATGGTAAGGTCCTAGGGAGTATTGCTGAACAAAGAGACCTTGGAGTGCAGGTTCATAGCTCCTTGAAAGTAGAGTCGCAGGTAGATAGGATAGTGAAGGAGGTGTTTGGAATGCTTTCCTTTATTGGTCAGCGTATTGAGTACAGGGGTTGGGAGGTCATGTTGCGGCTGTACAGGACATTGGTTAGGCCACTGTTGGAATATTGTGTGCAATTCTGGTCTCCTTCCTATCAGAAAAATGTTGTGAAACTTGAAAGGGTTCAGAAAAGATTTACAAGGATGTTGCCATGGTTGAAGGATCTGAGCTACAGGGAGAGGCTGAACAGGCTGGGGCTGTTTTCCCTGGAGCGTCGGAGGCTAAGACGTTACCTTCTAGAGGTTTACAAAATTATGAGGGGCATAGATAGGGTAAATAGGCAAAGTCTTTTCCCTGGGATCGGGGAGTCCAGAACTAGAGGGCGTAGGTTTAGGGTGAGAGGGAAAAGATATAAAAGAGACCTAAGGGGCAACATTTTCACGCAGAGGGTGGTACGTGTATGGAATGAGCTGCCTGTGGTGGAGGCTGGTACAATTGCATTATTTAAAAGGCATCTGGATGGGTATATGAATAGGAAGGGTTTTGAGGGATATGGGCCGGGTGCTGGCAGATGGGACTAGATTGGTTTGGGATATCTGGTCAGCATGGACGGGTCTGTTTCCATACTGTACATCTCTTTGACTCTATGACCTAACTCTATGATTGACCCCAATATTCCCCTTTCCCTTGCGGACTTTAATTGTTTCCACTTGAATGTATCAATATGATTCTCTTCCTGAGCTAATGAGTTCCACATCCTCAGCACTATCTGGATAAAGCTGATAGGGTTTCCTGGTGACAATCTTTATTGATGACACTTTTTCTGATCTTTCTGATTCTCTCTGCAGCGCCTCAATTAAACCTTTTCAGAATCTTACTGACCTTGTGAAGTTCCCTCACCTCCGTTTTCTCTTTTCAAACCAAGCAGCCCAACTCTATCAATCCTTTGCTGATCAGTAGAACCTCACATTTCTGGCTTCCGGTTTGTGCTTTTTTGAACCCTCTCCATTGTCTCCATTATCTTTTTGTAAGATGCTGAGCAGAGATGTTCTGAGTGTAACTAAGAATCAATACAGGTTCAGCATAACTTCACTACTGCTCAATTCTATCATCAACACAAACGTTATTACTGGTTTCTCAGACCGTATTAAACTGTATCACTCCTTTAAGTAATTCCAGTATTTATCCTCCCAAACACTCAGCAACTCTGTCCAACTTAGATTCAACTCTTGTCAGGAAAAAAACCATGATTTTCTCCATCACCACTGCATTTACATGATTGATATTGCCCTGTTTAAACTGGTAATGCGGTGGTAGTGGAAGACATGCATTACTGAAAGATGACTCATGACCTAGAAAAGGAGAAAATGAGATGCTGGAGAGTCAGAGTCGAAGAGTTAGGTGCTGGAAAAGCTCAGCTGGTCAGGCAGCTTCCAAGGAGCAGGAGAGTCGATGTTTCGGGCATAAGCTCTTCATCAGGAATGATTTCCTGATGAAGAGCTTATGTTTGAAAAATCGACTCTCCTGCTCCTTAGATGTTACCTGACCAGCTGAGCTTTTCCAGCATCAAACTCTTCAATTCATGACCTGTAAAGTTGGGATTATCCAAAACCTTGCTGTCTGTATTCTAACATGCTCCATTTGTTCCTGGGTTGTCAGTGCCTCCATTTTAACATTCCCATCCTTGTGTTCAAGATCATCCGTGACCTCATCCCTTCAGGTTTCAGCATCCTCTCTCCAGCCCTACTCACCACTATGTCTGCAATCTTCCAATTCTGGCTGCTTGCATGCTCCTCCACCCCATTTCCTTTGCTCCATCTCTGGTGGCCATGCTTTCAGGTGCTCCAGGCCCAAGGATTTGGATTTGTTTATGAACTAACATGTAAATCAGGAGCAGGAGTAAGTCATTCAGCCCCTCAAACCTGCTCCACTATTCAGTAAGATCACGGCTAATCTGATTGTAACCTTAATTCCACATTCCAACCCACCCTTGATAACCTTTCACCCCGTTTCTTAAGAATCAATCTTCCTCTAATGTTAAAATGCTGCCACTCTCTGTTTGTACCGCCTTGTCAGGATGAGAGCTCCGAAGATTCACAACCTCTTTGAGAGGAAAATGTTACCTAATCTCTGTCTTAAATGAGCGACCCCTGGTTTTTAAACAGTGATTTCTAGTTTAGATTCTTCCACAAGAGGAAACATTTTCTCCCCTTCAACCATGTCAAGACCCTCCAGGAGCTTATATATTTCAATCAAATCAACTCTTATTCTGCCAAACCCCAGCTGCTACAAGCCTAATTTGTGAAAACTTTGCTCATAAGGTGAACCATTCATTTCATTTAATAGTCTAATAACTGCTCTCTGAACTGTTTCCAACACATTCACCCCCTTCCTTAAATAAAGTGACCAGTCGTGTGCACAATACTCCAGATGTGGTTACACCAGTATGCTTCATTACTGAAACAAAACCATGCAATAATTTTGTACTTACCGCCCTTTAAATAAATGATGACAATTCTATTCACTTTCCTAATTACTTACTGTACTTGCATACTAACACTTCAGAATTCTTCTGTATGACACCAGATCTCTCTCAAACTCAGTGCTCTGAAATTTCTCACCTTTTAGATAATGCATTTCTTTTTTACTTTTCCTGCCAAATCAACATTTTAACATATTCCTCATTATATCCCATTTGCCACAACTTTGCCATGTCCTTATTCGACTGATATATCTTTGTCGCCTCCTCAAGTCCTGTTCACATTTACTCTCTGAGCTGTCTTTGTGCCATCAGCAGCTGTGACCTTCATGTCTTTCCCCATTATAACCAAGTTATTCAATGAAATTGGAAACAGTTAGGGTCCCAGCATTGATCCCTGGGACACTCCACTCATTGCTTATCATCAACCAGTACAGATCTGTTTAATCCGACTCTCTGCTTCCTGGGACCCAATCAATCTTCTATCCATGGAAATACATTAATCCCACACCACAAGCTTTTCGTTTCATGATGCCGTCTGAGTTTGTTTTACATTTGTACATGAACATGAGCATCACTGGCTGGCTAGCATTCATTGCCCACCCCTAGTTGCTCTTGAGAAGGTGATAGTGAACTACCGTCTTGATCCGCTGCAGTTAGGTTCCCTTATAGAGGACCATTACTCACTTTGTTAACATTCTCCTCATGAAATTGGGCTGATTCGTAAGATTTTTTTTTTGTCTAAGTTTGTGTAGTGGTGACTTTTTTTGCCAGTGTCTGCAGATGTGTCTGGTGCTCTTTGGGGTTTGCCTGAGACATTCGTGCCTGTGTCCAACATGGATGTCACTTGTACTAAACAGGAGCTGAAGACATGAGGTGCAGGCTCTGGTTTCCTTGTTGGGGTTTCCTGAGATTGAGCTTGTTTGTTGAGTTCAGTAAGATCGTAAACTGATTAACAATGGGGTGCTGTTCACAAGGTATTTAACAGGTAATAATCACCATGAATCAGCATCTCACTCCTGCCCAGTGGGAATCTCACTCCAATCGGCATCTCACTCCTGCCCAGTGGGAATCTCACTCCAATCGGCATCTCACTCCTGCCCAGTGGGAATCTCACTCCAATAGGTATCTCACTCCTGCCCAGTGGGAATCTCACTCCAATCGGCATCTCACTGCTGTCCAGTGGGAACCTCACTCCAATCGGCATCTCACTCCTGTCCAGTGGGAATCTCACTTCAATAGGTATCTCACTCCTGCCCAGTGGGAATCTCACTTCAATAGGTATCTCACTCCTGTCCAGTGGGAATCTCACTTCAATAGGTATCTCACTCCTGCCCAGTGGGAATCTCACTTCAATAGGTATCCCACTGCTGTCGAGTGGGAATTTCACTACAATACGGGCAAAAGCCAAAAATAAGGGAGCAGGTCATTCGCAACATTGAGATGGTCCTCACTGAACCTGGCACCTAACTCTGCCACACATTGAAGATGACATCAGGAAGCCTGGCAGTGGGAGAATATGACGAGAGGGTGCCTTATGGGCATGGTGCATGTGTAATGAGGAGAGTTTGGGAGATAGCACATCAAAACTCACTCTGACCCATAGAGAGAAACCCTCCATGAAGCTCATGATAACACTATGGTGACACTATGCTAGCTTCTTGTAAATCGACTGAGAGACTGTGAGGACTGCAGATGCTGGAGTTCACAGTCAAAAAGTGTGGTGCTGGAAAAGCACAGCAGGTCAGACAGCATCTGAGGATGAGAAGAATTGATGCTTCAAGCATGAGCTCTTCATCAGGAATCATGCCCAACACATTGACTCTGCTGCTCCTCGATACTGCCTGACCTGCTGTGCTTTTCCAGCACCCCCCATTTTGACTCAGATTCTTGTGAATGTCAGCCTCATCTTTCTGGGGAGCTTTCTCTCTCAGCTCATTTTTTAAAATCATTCTTTGTCTTTTTTTAATGTTCTGTCCAATTTTCTGACTGGCCACCTGTCATTGAATAGTTATATCTTTTTTGTTTTAGTTTGATGCTACCTTTAACATTTCTAGTGAATCTGATTGGAGTGTGGCTTCTCTGAGAGCTCACCTGAAGGGCCTCCCCCTGACTCTGCCGATCTCTCCTTTGACATTACGTGCCAATTCACTTTAGCCAGCTCTGCATTTGTAGCCTATAATCCCCCTTATTTAAATTGCAAAACGTTAGCCTGAGACCCATTCCTCTCTCCCTCAAACTGAATGTCAAAGTCAATCCTATTATGGTTGGTGCTTCCTCGGTTGTCTTCAGTTTGTAATCATGAATTAATCCAATCGCCTTGCCCATTACCAGCTCCAGTGTAGCCTGCTGTCTGGTCAGCTCCAGAACATGTCATTCTAACATATCCCAAAACATATCATGAATTCCTCAGCTCAACTCCTTTGCACATCCGACTTTTTCGGTCTCTGTGTAGATTAAAATCTCCCATGATAATTGTCACACCTTTCTGCATCTTCTCATTATTTCTTCCGTTAACCCCCCTCCCATGTGATAACTGTTCGGGAACCTGTACATCTCTGGCACAAGTGATTCCTTGCTGTTAAACTGCAGGGTGTTTGGGGAGGCGAAAAAATTCTCTGTCATTATTCACTTTCCCCCTCAGTTGGTGCATTAAGGTTAATTTGAAAAGGATCCCTCCCCTTGGGATCCCTGTCTTTCAGATCCAAATAAACTGATGTTTAAAAGGAGCCAATTTAACCAGCTATTTGAGTTAAGAAAGAGTGAATTCATTAATTACTAAACACAGGAAGAATTAATAATACAAGACACCTACACCCAAGACTCGAAATAAGAAGTGAATCCAAAACGATAAAGGTTAAAAAAGAACCAATCTATGCATCAGTCTTTGAATTGTTCATCGAGAGTGGGAAATTGCATTCCCCACTTGACTCTAACATTGGGCTCCTGAGACAAACAGCAAAGCCCTGCCCCTGGAGGTCACCCCTGATCCATTGAATGGCAGAACAGTCTGAATGGGTTGAATGGCGTCCTCCTGCTCTTACGTTCTTATGTTGTGAGGTTTACTCGATGCTGATTTTAATGACTCAGATTCCATTTTAACTGTTATATGAAAGAGCTAAGTGTGAGGGGGTATAGGTATAAAACAGGTTAGGTGATGACCTAGCGGTATTATTGCTGGACTGTTGATCCAGAGACCCAGATAATGTCCTGGGGACCTGGGTTCGAATCCCAACATGCCAGACAGTAGAATTTGAATTGAATAAAGATCTGGAATTAAGAATGATGGCCATGAATCAATTGCTGGAAAAACCCATCGGGTTCACTAATGTCTTTTGGGGAAGGAAACTGCCATCCTTACCATGTCTAGCCTATATGTGACTCCAGACCCACAGCAATGTTCTTGACTCTTAACTGCCCTCTGGGCAATTAGGGATGGACAATAAATAGCCTGACCAGAGACACCCACATCTTGTGAGTGAATTAAAAAGATAAGAATTATGAAATTTGTTCCCAATTTGTCACACTATAAATGAGGAGCCTCAGCTCTCTTGTAACAACCTTCCTGTCAAGTCAGGTCATTTTAATAGTTTTTGAATTAACCAGAGCTTTCTGAACAAGCTGAGTGGGCCCATCAGCTGTTGGAATGAGATGAGTTTGTGCAAATGTTGCCTGAAATAAAGGAGCTTTGACAGCATGCGATGTACTTTCAGTTAGTTACACATTTTAATGAAACCCCTTAAAAATTGGAGATAAAGAATTGCTGTTCCTTTTAAGGAAAATGGTTAGTGTAAGATAGAGCCCACAGCTCCACTGGAAGAAGTGTGGGGAGTACTCCTGTGTCCTGGCCAACATTCCACTCCCAATCAACCAACACCGAAAAATAAACTCCAGATTAAGTGGCCAGGCATCAGACGCTGGTGCAGCAGGAGGTGGAATCATGCCTGTGGCTCCCCACACATTTCAGCTGTGCTTTCAGAGTTATTCAGCTGCTCTCATGCATATTCTAACAAGTGGTCCGTCTGTGACAGAAGGGGAAAAAATTTGGCTGAATTGGGAAGTGCATGTTGGGAATTGCATGTGGCATGAAGAAACCGAAGAAATAATTGAACCATGCTGGATAACCGAACAAATCCTGAAATGGCTGTGTGGATTTTCCTGCTGAGAAATCACTGTGTCTTGCAGTTGTGTAAAACAACACAGGACCTGACTCACACTTGCTTCAAAGTGTTCAAATTTATAACCAGAAGGCTGGCTTTCCTTTTTATTACTGTGCTCAATGTACTGTGTCAAGTACAAGTTTGGAAAATATGCAGTGAGAACAAAATAGGCATTTTCCAGAGTCTCTGATATTTATACATAAAGGTGATAGCAGATGGATTTTATCATCGAGGGAAATTCACTTCAAGAGCAAGAATCCAACCTTTTACTCTCCTGTGTGTTGTTTATATGCAGACCATGAAGTGACATAGACCTTTTACAACTTAAAACCAATGTTTCCATTTTTCTAGCTCATGCTAAAATATATCTTGGCCTGAGGTTAGACATACCCACCCATTAGGTAACAGTATTAAAACCAACCCATTCGAAAACCCATCACCAAATTGCAGCATGGCAAGTTAAGGTTGTGATGAAAAGTGTGCGATTATTATATACTCAGTTTACTACAAGACATCCTGGAGTGTTAAGGGAAGTTTGTTTACATTGTGGAGTCAATGTCCAGAGAGGACAATGTGAAACATTAGCTTAGCAGAGTCTAGGATGAGGAAGTCTTTGTTTAATTCAGTTCAAGAGATTTTCAGTTCAGTTTGAGGAGACCTGACTAAAAAAAAATGCAAGGAAATTTTCTCTGTGTAAAGGAGGTTATTCAGAGCAGTTAAGCGAATAAGATATTGCAGTGAAAGGGTGTAGTTTCTGAAATGTCCAGACCAAGAGTGTTTGGTTAGAATTATGCTGAATGTTAATAGCTAAAAAGTCTAAGTTATGTGAGTTTCCACAGGAAAAGGTCTCATAACTCACAGGGGAAGAACTGAAAAGAAGCAGTTAAATCAAATATACAGATCAGATAGGAATGGAAAATATCTCTGAATTTTGATTAATTGTAAAGTGATGGCATTTGGGAGTAGATGGGATTTTGTTTTGCTATGTGTTCTGGAATCATTAAAATTGTGTTATATGGAGATAGCTTGGCCTGTCGTGTTGTATTTTTATTTCTCGTTGCAAAAAATTTTGGTTTATTGCTAAAAGCAGATCTGCAGCTCTGAGTGACTATTTGTAAGTGTTAGAATTCCATGTTAAATTAATAAAAACAAAATATGATTTATCAACTCAGATGTACTTCCGGAATCGGAGTTGTCCAGGAATAAGATCATCCAGACCCACAACAGGCATGAGTCTGGTGCCATTCAGTTAACAGCGAATCTCAGTCACTGGGAGGGGAGGTTGGTGCAAACATCAGGCAAAATTCCCACTTTTCAGAAAGAACAGTGTGGGTATGGAAAGAGCATTTCCTCATGGGCGAGTTAAAACAAGGACTCACTGTTTAAAATTAAGGTGTTGCCCATTTAAGAAAAAGAGAGGGAGAAATGTTCTTCTCACAGAGAGTTGTGCATTTTGAAAACTTTGTCAGCAATACGCACTGGAGGAAGAGTTTTTGGAAATCTCGTCAGCAATACACACGAGAGGAAGAGTGTTTGAATCTTTTTAAGCGAATAGGCTGACAGATGTTTGATAAGCATTGAGTGGAAGATTACTGGGTTTGGGCGGGAATGTGGAACAATCAGATCTTATTGAATGGTGAAGCTGTTACAAATGGCTGCGAACTCCACTCCTGCTTCTCATCCATATGTTGGGATGTAACAAGGTAGTTATGTAGAATCATATAAACATACAAGGTAGGAGCAGGGCGAGGCCATTTTGCCCTGCGGGCCTGCTCTGCCAATCATCACCATCATGGGTGCTCATTCAAATCAATAGGCCCTTCCTGCTTCCTCCCCATAGCCTTTGATTCCATTCCCACCTCGTGCCATATCCAGCTGCCCCTTGAATACATTCAGTGTTTTGGCATCAACTACCTCCTGTGGGAATGAATTCCACAGGGTCACCACCTTTTGGTTCGTAACAGTTTCTACCCCTACTGTGTTAGAATACTGAATGGACTCACAAAGTCTTAACAAACACCTATACCTGTGTTTTTGTTTTTGCTGCTATTTACCTATTATTTACCATCTCTGCTCCTTAATTCTGTAATCTGCCGGTATAATTGTTCACAAGACAAAACTTTTCACTGTGCCTTGGTGCACATGACAATAAATTCAATTCAATTCAAAGTTCAATTCAGTTGAGTGAAGAAATGTCTCCTCACCTCTGTCCTAAATGGTCCATATGAGTGGATGGTTAAGAGTTATCTGAGGAAATGACTTTGGTCATGTATGTGAGGAAAGTGAATGAAATCATTTACATACCAAGTGAGAAACTGAGAGTGTCTGTGTACATGGAGGAAAGATACTCACAACACCACGTGTAAAAAACACCACATGTGTACAATACCACGTGTATACAACAGGCAGCTACTGCCTAAGAATAGAGTTTCTAGTGGCAGGCAATTGTCTGAAAGCATCTTGTTCAAGGCAGTAATAGAGAAGTCAGGAGAGTAAGAGATCAAGATCACTGTATAAATTGCAAACATTTCTTTCTTTGCAAATTCATCTATACTGAATGGTAGCGGGGATGAAGAAATTAAGGAAAAGTTTCAAATATTTAAAAAGGGTGAGCTGGATTCCATCTTGACAGTAGCTACATTTATTTAAGGAAAATTGTCAGTTTTGTGTGTGACTAATATAACGTGTGGGTTATCCTGCTCAGCAGAATCAAAACATTCATCTTCAAGAGGGCAGATTTCTTGCATTAGATTCAATCGAGAATTACGGAAATTTGAAAGTATTTCCAAGCATCTTGGTGTTCCGATGATATCATAGACCACAAGAGCAAACGTGGAACAATTTGTAGTCATCATCAAACACAAAAAGTCAAATTCTAGCAAAGATATGACTCCCATGTGTCTAATATAATGTTTAGTTAGACATAACGCTCAGCTGGGCTGGCATTGCCTCATATGTAGTTGTCAGGTGCCTTTCATAGCCATAAACCACCTGGAACTGATTCATGATAACATTGACAAGATAACAACTGTACCAAGTGGTAATCTGTTAGATGACCAGAAACTGACAGTTAAGCCTCCATATAAATTAATTACTAGACTATTTGGACAGATTTAAGCATTTAAAAAATATTTTACAGCACATTATTCTATTGTACTAGACTGTGCTGCATCTATTTTGGAGATGACATGCCTGTGTGCTGGTCTGTTAGAAGATTAATTTTCAGCGACCCTTGAATTTAAACAGTCCAAATACTCAGGATACCTTCTCTTCAGATGTTGAGAGTGATTCATCTTTGCAAGTTGCTGAATAATGTAATTCAAGATCATGTCAAAACACACCAGGATGTGGCAGAGGGGTCTTCTCTCTTTGAATTAAAAAACACAATATTTTTGGGAGTAGAAGAAAGAGTTGATGCATTTTCCTTCAATTTTCTGTCCTTGTATCTTCTACCGGAATCGCTGCATGGCAGGCAAGATGCTACAGTTCCTTTGATGCCTGTTACTCTTCCATTTGCTGACCTGAATGCAAAGTATTTGTCAAGTGGTTGAATCGACAACAACCCCAATTTGCCCCTTTCTTGCAGAAACAATTCCTAAGTTGCTTTGTTTTACAGAAGTTTGGACAAAATGTGGATGTTGAGGAACAGTTCGTCGGAGGGGATCACAAATACATCGTCATAGAGGTGGGGTCATAGAGAACCCCTAAAAGGTGAAGAGAAGTGTGAAGAGTTAAAGTGGTTTATGGAGGCCATATGAATTTTCCATCTAAACTCTGAAGGAAAAGCCACCAATGGGGGGGCAAAATGAATGGAGGACTCCAAATAATCCAGAGTCTGAGAAACATAATATTCTCAAAATACTGTAGCTCAGGACTATGCTACAGAGATAGGGAGGGTTGAGTCCATGAGGGATTTATATACAAGGAGGAGAATTTTAAATTCAAGGTCTGGGGGATCCCATGGGGAATTGATTGTCAGGAGAAAAGCATAAAAGGAGGGTCATATTGTCAAAGAATGTTAATATGTGCAATGAATATGCATGGTGGAGGGAGGTGGAGGGGGTTCAGGGTGGGGGAATGGACAGGGAGGGGGAAGGGCAAGGAGAGGGGGGGGCTGGGGCATGGAGGGAGAGAGATGGGGAAGGGCCTGGGGTTGGAGTAGGGAGGAGGAAGGGGATTGGGAGGGGGGCAAAGGGTGGGGGTTGGGGCAGGGAGGGGAAGGGAATAGGGAGGGAGCTGGTGCTGGAGTAGGGAGGGGGTGGTGGAAGGGGATGGGGAAGTGGGGACAGGGTGAGGAATGGGGCAGGAAGGGGAAGGAGATGGGGACTGAAGGAAGTTATTTTGACTTTGTTGTCATTGTAATGTGGGTGCCAATGACTTGACAGCCCAAATCACATCCTGTAGACTCTTGACAGAATTATGGGTACTTTGAAAGAGGCCATACAGCCCATTGGGTCCATGCTATCTTGCATTTTCTTTATAATGAACTTGGTGAGAATCAGTCTGTGCTGCTATCTGCTCTATTGCACAAACTAGAGCTCTACCCTGTGGCAATGGATCATGTGGCCTTTCACTTGTGCAAACTATCTGGGCCCATGGGATGGTATTGCTCTGTGTCATCAATAAAAAGGCACTGACAATGTCGATCGATTGAGATTGTAAACATCCCTTTGTTCATTCCAGTGGCTTGTACACTACATCAGGCGCTATATCTGTAGGAGAAAGTGAGGTCTGCAGATGCTGGAGATCAAAGTTGAAACTTTATTGCTGGAACAGTACAGCAGGTCAGGCAGCATCCAGGGAACAGGAGATTCGACGTTTCGGGCACAGGCCCTTCTTCAGGAATGAGCAGAGAGTGTTCAGCAGGAGAAGATAAAAGGTAGGGAGGAGGGACTTGGAGGAGGGGCGTTGGAAATGTGATAGGTGGAAAGAGGTCAAGGTGAGGGTGATAGGTCGGAGTAGGATGGAGGCGGAGAGGTCAAGAAGAAGACTGCAGGTCAGGAAGGCGGTGCCGGGCTGGACAGATTCGGCTGAGACAAGGTGGGGGGAGGGGGGATGAAGAAACTGGTGAAGTCCAAGTTCATCCCCTGTGGTTGGAGGGTTCCCAGTCGGAAGATAAGACGCTCCTCCTCCGACCGTCGCGTTGTTGTGGTTTGGCGGTGGATGAGTCCAATGACCTGCATATCCTCGGTGGAGTGGGAGGGGGAGTTGAAATGCTGTGCTACAGGGTGGTTGGGTTGGTTTGTCCGGGTGGCCCAGAGGTGCTCTCTGAATCGATCCGCAAGTAGGCGGCCTGTCTCCCCAATATAGAGGAGGCCACACCGGCTGCAGCGGATGCAGTAGATGATGTGGGTGGAGGTGCAGGTGAATCTGTGGCGGATATGGAAGTTTCCTTTGGGGCCTTGGAGAGAAGTGAGGGGGGAGGTGTGGGCGCAAGTGTTGCACCTCCTGCGGTTGCAAGGGAAGGGACCTACTGACCGAACTGGTCCTCACCCTGAACAACTTTTCTTTCCAATCCTCCCACTTTCTCCAAACAAAAGGAGTAGCCATGGGCACCCGCATGGGCCCCAGCTATGCCTGCCTCTTCGTAGGGTATGTGGAACAATCCATCTTCCGCAACTACACTGGCCCCACCCCCCATCTTTTCCTTCGCTACATCGATGACTGTATCGGCGCTACCTCGTGCTCCCACGAGGAGGTTGAACAGTTCATCCACTACACTAACACCTTCCACCCCGACCTCAAATTCACCTGGACAGTCTCGGACTCCTCCCTCCCCTTCCTAGACCTTTCTGTTTCTATCTCAGGCGACCGAATCAACACGGACATCTACTACAAACCGACCGACTCCCACAGCTACCTGGACTACACCTCCTCCCATCCTGCCCCCTGTAAAAACGCCATCCCATTCTCCCAATTCCTTCATCTCCGCCGCATCTGCTCCCAGGAGGACCAGTTCAAAATACGTACAACACAGATGGCCTCCTTCTTCAAGGACCGCAATTTCCCCCCCGACGTGGTCGACGGTGCCCTCCACCGCATCTCCTCCACTTCCCGCTCCTCTGCCCTTGAGCCCCGCCCCTCCAACCGCCACCAGGACAGAACCCCACTGGTCCTCACCTACCACCCCACCAATCTCCATGTACAGCGCATCATCCGCCGTCACTTCCGCCACCTCCAAACAGACCCCAGCACCAAGGATATATTTCCCTCCCCTCCCCTATCAGCTTTCCGTAGAGACCACTCCCTCCGCGACTCCCTTGTCAGATCCACACCCCCCACCGACCCAACCTCCACTCCCGGCACCTTCCCTTGCAACCGCAGGAGGTGCAACACTTGCGCCCACACCTCCCCCCTCACTTCTCTCCAAGGCCCCAAAGGAAACTTCCATATCCGCCACAGATTCACCTGCACCTCCACCCACATCATCTACTGCATCCGCTGCAGCCGGTGTGGCCTCCTCTATATTGGGGAGACAGGCCGCCTACTTGCGGAGCGATTCAGAGAGCACCTCTGGGCCACCCGGACGAACCAACCCAATCATCCTGTAGCACAGCATTTCAACTCCCCCTCCCACTCCACCGAGGATATGCAGGTCATTGGACTCATCCACCGCCAAACCACAACAAAGCGACGGTCGGAGGAGGAGCGTCTTATCTTCCGACTGGGAACCCTCCAACCACAGGGGATGAACTTGGACTTCACCAGTTTCTTCATCCCCCCTCCCCCCACCTTGTCTCAGCCGAATCTGTCCAGCCCGGCACCGCCTTCCTGACCTGCAGTCTTCTTCTTGACCTCTCCGCCTCCATCCTACTCCGACCTATCACCCTCACCTTGACCTCTTTCCACCTATCACATTTCCAACGCCCCTCCTCCAAGTCCCTCCTCCCTACCTTTTATCTTCTCCTGCTGAACACTCTCTGCTCATTCCTGAAGAAGGGCCTGTGCCCGAAACGTCGAATCTCCTGTTCCCTGGATGCTGCCTGACCTGCTGTGCTGTTCCAGCAATAAAGTTTCAACGCTATATCTGTAGTCAAGCAAGAGATTTGAATTCACCTCAGGATTTCTTGCTGGTGACTGTGGGAGCAGGTTGGTGTGCAGACATTGGGTAAGCAATGAGCAATGAACCAAGTACCCTGAATGATGACCTGGGTCATATTTATCATATCCCAAGTATCTTGTCACTGAATAAAACAGGTGAACAGTGACAGTGAGGCACAATTCAGTCAGAGGCCCCCAACAAGCAACTGTTCCTGGAGAGAGGGAGACCCAACGTTCACAATTTGTACTTAGGCTACAGATCACCTGAAGAAGGAGCAGCATTCCGAAAGCAAGATGGTTAGATTCTGTTTTGTTGGGGTTGGTCTTGCCACTTCTCAGCTCCAACCTGGACATCGTTCAGGGTTTACTGCATTGGGGCATCACCATTCAACATTAATCCTTTCAGAACCATTACTCTATACAACGAGGCGCTCCGCGGTAAAAACAATAGTAAGTGTAACAGTGCAATGAAGAGGTGTAAATGCAGATGCTTTGACGAGGAGAAAGTGATTGAAATACACTCAGGCTAATGCCTTATTTAATATTTAAAAGACAAAATATATTGGAAAGCTCTTAGCAGATCCGGCCTAGCCTGAGAATGGGTCTCAAGGTTTAAGCAGACAGTATCAACTGCTCTGCTCTCTCTTGAGTTATTCGTGTGTTTTGAGTAAAGCAGATATTTTCTCTAATCACTCCAACATTACAGTGATCTTTACCAGTTCATTTGATGATCAGTGCAGCCTCTGTCAGTACTGTAATAAAATCTGTAAAAACTCTTTGCCCTTCCACAGACGTTGCCATGACCTGCTGAACGTAATCAGCTCTTTTGTTCTTTCAGATTTTCAGTGTCTGCAGTTTGAATGCTATTGTGTCATCTAGTGGTCTCACAGTCTTGCAGACGAGGGACTACACACCGAGTGCTTTGCTCATCGAGAGGAACAGAAAGACATAGGAACAGGAGTAGGCCATTCAGCCCCTCAAACCTGTTCCACCACTCATTGAGATCGTGGCTGGAATGCACAGGGAGACAATGGGTTAAGATTGGGCTTGAAATATGCCACCTTATTGCAGCCACATCTCCAGGAGCTACATGATGTCATTCCTTTGTCTGTCTTGCTTTCTCTGTTTACTGAACAGCAGGATGGTGGCAGTTTGTGTGATGTAATAATACACAGAGCAGGTTGCTGAGGAGGTCACTCACTCTATTGTTCATAGTAACAAAATGATTCTGTAAATGAGAACTCCATCTTCTCCACGGGTACACCAGTGAACAACTGCTAGTGTGTGAGTGCTGGCAGACTGCCCCAGGAGCTAAGTTTGCATAGCAACCCCTTGTTGCCTTGGTGAGACCAGGAGAAGGCCTTGGAGGGTGTGTTTGCATAAATTTGCAACACTCATGAAGCTAACACCTCCCTTTGCACCATTATAAAGGTGGACCCAGCCTGTGTGCTGTTTCCTGGCTTTTAAAAAATGCATGTACACCTTAATGATATCGAACATTGAAAAAAGGCCATTGGAACAGCTGTACTGTACAATGTGTAATGATTTCTGTGTTCATTTTTCCATGACTCAGTTATAATGTAAACCAGTTTATATTTGATTTATCTGACATCTGGGAAATCAATATTCTCAAGAGTTATAACCTCTGGTATTACAATATCAAGAAAAGAATATTTCGTTCTGAAGAGTCTACTGGCCATGGAAAGTAGTTTATTTTCCACAAAATATATTGGAAAAAGTTTTTCTGGAACACTACAGAATCTTCAGCAAAATACAACATGTCTGTATAACATGTCATACTCTTAGGTGTCTCAATGAGATTTGTAATAGTCTTAATATTTACCATATCCATTCCATGTCAGGCACACAGTCTGATCCCAGTTAGACACTGGGATTGTATTGGTACAGTTCACAGAGTGTCACTGAGTCAACATGGATGTAACATTCGGGGCATTATGGCATTTCAAAACTTCCCCAGCAGCCAGTCGGAGCTGTAAGGTTTTCTGCTCAAGTTCCTTTTCATATAAAGCATCATATCAGAAGTTCTGGTTGTTATTTCCAATTCCCAGGTGATTATTCTCTATTGAATATTAATGCTATCATGTTAGCATTCAGAACTAAGGTCTGAACTTTCTTCAGCTGCATGCAGATAAGCACTGATTTGCATAATTAAGAAAGATGTCCGGCCCCAAAAGCACAGTAGATGGTGTCTGATTGGATACCGCCAGATCCAACAGAAGCCTTTTTGCAGTTGTCTGTGCAGTTCTGTTCCATTTTAAGAAATGGTTTCCTTGTCCTTTACTCAGCATTGAGGCCCTGTTGCTATGGAAACAGTTTGATTTAGTGAAGGCTGTTAAAATTCTCGTGCTAATGCCCAAGAAAAACAGAGTTCATATGATACATGATTTGAACACAAATTATCTTTGAATAGTTTTATTTATCCCCGTTGTCTATATTCATTTAACCTGACAGTTTCATTGTATTTTCAATCTGGTTTATTCACACCACAGCACTGTAACGGGATCTCCTGAGGAACTCACTGAGATTCAGCAGAAAGTAAAACTGGGCTTAATCTGAGCACAAATCAAGGTAAATGGTTACTCAGACAATGCTGAACATAACCTGTCCTGCTCCTTCAGCCCTTCATTGTTTCACTGATGTTTGAAATATTAGGTTAAAGCCATCACACAATCATTTATGCATGTGGCCTACGTGATAGCAGTGATACAATTCAAAACTACTCAAAGCTGTACTAAGCACCGTGATATCTGATGGTGGTGAAAGGTGATATACAAAAATAAGTCTTAATTTTTTTTCTTTTTATTATGTCTCAGGCAATGTTATTTTCTAAACTGCTTCTGATATCACATGCAGCAATGCAGAAATTACAATGTTGTTGATAGGATGAATGTTAAAAATTGCAAAAATATTTGCTATGAGACATTAAAAGCAGTGAGTTTGTGTGCTCCCAATTCCCAAATAATCCATTTACATTCTTTCATATTTCGGGTTAACCTAGGAAACCACATTTTGGCCAATTCATATCAAGTAACATGTTTGCCTCAGCTGTTAATGATAGGACAGGGACTGATTGTACCTAATCAATCCGTTGCTGAAAACATTCAAAACACAGTGCCATACATTAGATGTGATTTCACAATTGGACACCATTTGCTGAATTAACCCGAGTGTCTGAAGAGTTAAGCTGATAACCAATTTAGGAATGTCGGTCAGTTTCACAGATTCATGTGTAATGGAACCTTCATATAGAATTACGCAGAAGCCTGTTCTTGACAGACAGAGAAATGTATACATGCCCTGCATCTGTTTCAACTCAGCAAAATAGGTGACACCTATTCACAGGTTCATCTCTCAAGTCAACCTGCCTGTTTTAACATTTAAGCAAAGCTTGGCAGTAAACTGTCAGTCATCATCATACTGCTGCAATCTCTATGGCATTATCTCAAGTTCTCTTACATTGGTATTCTTGGGAATTGTCCTGATGAGTGTAAGACGAGACGTTTCAACAAGTTACACTTCAATTCTGCAGGACCACGTGATGATTTTTTGAACTAAATGGGGTTACGGTTAACATGCAAATGATCAAGGAAATTGACAAGAGGCTCTGGTGGAAATTCAGCATGTCAGAAATATGTGAATTTCCTTGAAACATGACACAAATCTTCCAGGCCCCTGTGATTTCATTAAACACAGGCTGATTGGTGATGGTTGATCATAAACTGCGAGATTGTGGTGTAAATGATAACCTGCTCTGCTTCATTCAAATATTTACAGCATCTCACTGAGAAGTAATAACCCAAGGTACAGCTGATGATGTCTCCCTGGTTACCTCACGGTCACTGCAGCAGGTCAGCTTTGTTTATGCTTTTGCTTAAAGCCTGCAGCTTTTATACAAATTTGCAACAATTCCCCCAGTGTAAAGAATGCACCTTTTTTCATTTTATTCCAACTGGTGATTCCTTTGTGCTACTCAGAATTAAAGTGATGGTGGGTTGGGATGATGTGAACCAGTGCTTTTTTAAAAATGATTTCTGTCCAGTCCAATTCTCCAGTAGATTCACACCCTGTACTGATGTAGTTTCCTCTTTCCCACTCATAGAATGAGTTTCAGGGAAAATGCACCTGAATTAAGAGTAATTTTACTCATTTACTGGATTGTGCCAGCACTGGCAAGGCTGGCATTTATTGTACATCTTTAATTGTTCTTCATCTGAGTGGCTTGTTCAGCTATTTTAGAGGGAAACTCCATTGCTGCGGGTCTGGAGTCACACATAGGTCAGATGAGGTAAGGATGGCAGCTTCCTTCCCTCAGGACATTGGTGAACCAGATGGGGTTTCATGCCAACTGATGACAGTTTCATAGTCACCATCCTGAGACTACCTTTGTATTCCAAATTTTAAAATTGAATTTAAACTGCCCACTTCTGTGGAAGGATTTTAACTCCTGTCACCACAGTATTAACGTGGGCCTCTGGTTCACCAGTCCAGCGACTGTCCACTACATCAATGGCATCAAGGTGGCACGGTGGCTCAGTGGTTAGCACTGCAGTCTCACAGCGCCAGGGAACCAGGTTCGATTCCAGCCTTGGGCCACTGTGTTTAGTTTGCACATTCTCCCTGTGTCTGGGTGGATTTCCTCCTACAATTTAAAGATAGGCAGATCAGGTGGGTTCGCCAAGCTAAATTGCCCCATAGTGTCAGGTGCATTAGTTAGAGAGAAATGGTTTTGGGTAGGTTACTCTTTGGAGAGTTGGTGGGACCAAATGGCCTGTTTCCACACTGTAGGGAATCTAATCTAATGAAGGGCTGTCCCTCTCCCCTCCCCTCTGGAATTTAGCTCTTTTGTCCATGTTTGACCCAAGGCTGTAATGAGGTCAGGAGCTGAGTGGCCCTGGCAGAATCCAAACTGAGCATCTGTGAGCAGGTTATTGCTGAGCAGGTGCTGCTTGTTAGCCCTGTTGATGATCCCTTGCATCACTTTACTGATCATCGAGAGTCGACTGATGGGGCGGTAATTGGCCGGGTTGGATTTGTCCTGCTTTTTATGTTCAGGACATACCTGGGCAATTTTCCACATTGTCGGGTAGATGCCAGTATTGTAACTGTACTGGAAGAGCTTGGCTCGGGGAGCAGCAGGTTCTGGAGCTTACATCTTCAGTACCATTACCGGAATGTCATCAGGGCCCATAGCCTTTACAGTATCTAGTACCTACAACCATTTCTTGATATCATGGATAGTGAATCGGATTGCTGAAACCTGGTGTCTCTGGTGCTGGGGATCACTAGAGGAGGCCGAGGTGGATCATTCACCGGCACATCTGACTGAAGATTGTCAGCTTCAGTCTTTTCTGATGGGCGGGCTTCCTCATCATTGAGGATGGGGATATTTGTGCAACCCCTTCCTCCACTGAGCTGTTAATTGTCCATCATCATTCCCAAGTGGATGTGACAGGACTGTGAAGCTCAGATCAGATTCTCTGTGAAATGTTTAGTTCTATCAGGCCCTTGCAGCGTCCCCTGTTTAGCACTGTTGTCACTCGGTTTTATATAGTTTTACTTGTTAAGCCAGTTGCAGTGCGCAGTGAGGATTAAAACGCTGTTGTCTGACCACACAGTCAGCTGTCTGCCACTGATATCTATTATACTGGCACATTAAATAATAATGCTTGTCTTAGTTACCTCTAGCTTTATGCTGCTATGAAAATCCAGCAAAGAATTCACATGAGGTCTTGCTTCCAGGAGGGTATTGTTTGCACCATATGTTAGCTTCAATTGGAATTCCATTGAAATAAAATCACTTAGTTTGAGCTGAACTGAAGCCAGCAGGATCTTATTCCCTTCCTTCTCTCCCAAAGAGAGAGATTCAATCTCAGGCATAGTTTCATCACCTTGTCAATCCCTCATCATATTGTCCAAATGGCTGTTTCCCAGATTCTCAGGTGCTGGGAAACTATTTAGCTCCAGAAGCCAGCACAACTGAATTCAACACTGTCCCCACTCAAAGTCAACAATTTCTTTAAAAAATAAAAAAAATCAACAATTTCAGTTCGCTGTCTGTGCAGCTAATGGGACCACCTCTGTGTCTGAATTTGATGAGCTCAGCACCAATACAGGATCCAAACATTGCCAAGTGTGGGAATTGTACTGTTCAGGGCAGAAACCTTGTGAAGAAATTGATTTGGTACAATGTGTAACAGGAGAACAGCAGTAATACAAAACATATTGCACTGCAGAGTCAGGTCAGTCATCTGAAATATTCTGAGGTAATGCATGGATGAAGTAGTGAACAGCTGGCAGGCCAAGGGCAATGATTCCCAATGGAAATGGAAATCCATTCAGGTTCGAGAACAGCATCTCCACTGCAACCCCCAACCCCACATCACCCGAGCCCCTCCCCTGTCAGTTACCTGGTCATCGGTGTCTGGCCTCAGTCCAAATTTAATGGTCGCTTAATACACAGGAATACTTTCTTCAGTTCTGTGTGGAATCAGCCTGCACACCAACATTTTCCATCAGTTCTTAACAGAATAGGTGCAGTGTGGATTCACACAATAATGCAGCTTGTTTCACCCCGGGGTATTAAGAGAAGTAATTACTGAAAATAGATGCCTTCTGGTTTTAGTATCTAGTCCATGGAGAAAGACCTCATTGAACTCCAAGACTAGAAGTGGTAATCTCAGGCTCTGCTGGAGTCAGCTGTTTATAGAGACCCCCAGATAATAAGCTCAGACTCTCCCAAGGTTCATTCCAAGAGGCAGCTTTAATCTGTTGGCAGACTGTAAAATGTATTTTGATGCATTAGTTCCTGGAACAATATTGTGCAGCTGTAGAAGAGACTCACAGAGCTGTCCAGTTAGATGGTATGCTGGTTGGTCTAGTTTCATTCCCCCCAATGGCAAGACATCAATGCATTGTTTCATGCTGCAAATGAATTCTCGTTCAGGTCACCAGAATACAATCTACATTTAATATCCTTAACCTATATCACAGCACCCAGAATGCTATCCTCAATCAGAATCCCAGGAGGTAATGGCAACTGGAACTAGTTCAACAAGTCAATTGAGATTACAGTCGGTTCAGATATGATGTAATAACTCCGTTCCTGTGTGATCTCGTGATATAAGAAAGTCATGTAATAGCCTCACCATTTCAACTAATGGGACTGGAATCACATTATAGCCAATACAGAGAAGGAAAGTTCACACTCTACAAATAATAGTCTAAATTCTTCAGTCACGTTAAGGTCGATTCATGTTGAAGAAATACAGGTGAGAGCAGAGCCAACTGCAGATCAACTGGGAGCTGGGGCCCGATGTCCCAATTTCTTCTTGACAACTGGTTCAGGTGGAATATTTGACAATGAGTTTGAGTAAATGGGATAGCGCAGCAGTCCCTCATCACTGATGTTTCAACAGCTCATTCCTCAGTACTGACTCTGACAGTGCAGAGCGCTCTCTGATCTTCCGACAGTGCAGCACTGTACTAACTCTTAACTGAGGTGTATTAGAAGGTCACAATGACTGTGACGGATGATTATGAAATTAAGAAGAAAGAATAGTACAGTATAGGAACTGACCCTTCAACCCATCAACACTTCCTAAACTAAACACCTTTTGCCTCTATGTTGTACATATCCCTCAATTTCCTGCCTGTTCACGTATCTATCAGGATAGCTTTTAAATGTTGCTATTATTATCCACTTCCACCAGCTCCTCTGGCAGTACATTTCAGGCACCTACCACCCTCTGTGTAAAAAACCCTGCCTTTCACATCTCCTTTAAACTTTACCCCCTTTTATCTTAAACCTGTGTCCCTAGTAATTGATCAAAAATCACATGACACCAGGTGATAGTCCAACAGATTTATTTGAAGGTCACTAGCACCTGAAGAAGGATCGAGACTCCGAGGCTTTTGTTTTCAAATAAACCTGTTGGACTATCACCCGATGTCATGTGATTTTTGACCTTGTCCAACTCAGTCCAACAACAACACTAACAGATCATCCTGCGTAATTGCCATTTCTACTGTGCGAAAATGACTCTGACTATCAATGCATCTCATAAATTTGTAAATCTCTATAGGATCACCCCTCATCCTTCAGGATTCAAGTGAAAACAACCACATTTATCCAATCTCTCCTCATAGCTAATACCCTCCAAACCAGGCAACATCCTGGTAAACTGTTTCTATACCCTCTTCAAAGTGTCCACATCCTTCTGGTAGTGTGGTGACTAGAACTGTACATAATGTTCCAAATGTGGCCTCACGAAAGATCTATATGGCTACAACATGACTTGCCAATTCTTATCCTCTATGCCGTGACCAATGAGGACAAACATGCTGTATGCCTTCCAACCACTTTATCCATTTATGTTGCCACTTTCAGGGGGTTGTGAACTCGTACACCTAGATCCGTCTGTATGTTTCTGCTGCTAAGGTTCCTGCCATTTACTGCATATTTACCTCCTGCATTTGATTTCCCAAAATCCCTCACCTTGCATTTGTCTGGATTAAACTCCATCTTCCAGCCTATATTCTGCTGTATCCTCTGGTAATCCTCCTCACTATCTGCAACTCCCCCAAACTGGGTGTCATCCACAAACTCACTCATCAGGCCACCTACCATTTCCACCAAATCATTTATAAATTACACACACCAGGGGTGTCAACATTAATCCCTGTGGAATATCACTGGTCACAGATCTCTAGCCAGAAAAACACCCTTACACTGCTACACTGTCTGTCTTCTATTGACTAAGCCTGTTCTGTATCCATCTTATCAGCTCATCACCATGTGACTTCACCTTTTGTATCAGCCTGCCAGGTAGACAACATGTATCACCCTGCCCTTCATGAATCATCTTTCTTATTTCCTCAAAAAACTCAAACAAGTTTGTGAGACATGACCTCCCCCAACACAAAGCCATGCTGCCTATGGATACATCTACATTTTTCCAAATGTGAGGAAATCTTATCCCTAAGAATCTTCTCTAATAATTTCCCTATTGCTGACGTAAGGCTCACTAGCCTAGAATTTCCCAGATTATCCCTTTTGCCTTTCTAAACAAAGGAACAACGTTGGCTATTCTCCAGTCCTCTGGATTTTGGACAAGGCTCCAGCAATTTCCTCACTGGCGTCCCTCAGGATTTGGGGATATTTCATCAGGTTCTGGGAACTTGTCTACCTTAATGCTTTTCAAAATACCCAACACCATCTCCTTTTTAATATTGACATGCCCCAGAGTAACCGTGTACTCCTCCCGAGACTCACCATCCACCATGGCCTTCAACTTTGTAAATACTAATGCAAAGTATTTGTTAAGGACCTCACTCCTTCCTTCGGGTCCATGCCATTTCATTCAAAAAGGAAGGTCCTCAGCTCAAATTAGGGCAATTGAAGAGGTCTGAGGAAGCAGTTGTCTAAAGCCTGGGAAAACAGACTCAGGGGAATGTCAGTGGATGAGCAGTGACAGACATTTTTAGCAAATAGCTCACAATGCTCCTGTCAGTCAAGGAGAAGGCGTCAATGAGAAGGATGAGCTGTTCGTGGTTAACACAGGCAATGATCTATATGGATTTCAGAAGGCGTTTGACAAGGTTCCCCATGGGAGACTGATTAGCAAGGTTAGATCCCACAGAATACAGGGAGAACTAGCCATTTGGATACAGAACTGGCTCAAAGGGAGTAGACAGAGGGTGGTGGTGGAGGGTTGTTTTTCAGACTGGAGGCCTGTGACCAGTGGAGTGCCACAAAGATCGGTGCTGGGCCCTCTACTAAAATGATTTGGATGCGAGCATAAGAGGTACAGTTAGTAAGTTTGCAGATGACACCAAAATTGGAGGTGTAGTGGACAGCGAAGAAGGTTACCTCAGATTACAAGAGGATCTTGACCAGATGGGCCAATGGGCAGATGGAGTTTAATTAAGATAAATGCGAGGTGCTACATTTTGGGAAAGCAAATTTTAGCAGGACTTATACAGTTAATGGTAAGGTCCTAGGGAGTGTTGCTGAACAAAGAGACCTTGGAGTGCAGGTTCATAGTTCCTGAAAGTGGAGTCACAGGTAGATAGGGTAGTGAAGAAGGCGTTTGGTATGCTTTCCTTTATTGGTCAGAGTATTGAGTACAGGAGTTGGGAGGTCATGTTGCGGCTGTACAGGACATTGGTTAGGCCACTATTGGAATATTGCGTGCAGTTCTGGTCTCCTTCCTATCGGAAAGATGTTGTGAAACTTGAAAGGGTTCAGAAAAGATTTACAAGGATGTTGCCAGGGTTGGAGGACTTGAGTCATAGGGTGAGGCTGAATAGGCTGGGGCTGTTTTCCCTGGAGCGTCGGAGGCTGTGGGGTGACCTTATAGAGATTTATAAAATCATGAGGGGCATGGATAGGGTAACTAGACAAAGTCTTTTCCCTGTGATGGGGGAGTCCAGAACTAGAGGGCATAGGTTTAGGGTGAGAGGGGAAAGATATAAAAGAGACCTAAGGGGCAACTTTTTCACACAGAGGGTGGTACGTGTATGGAATGAGCTGCCAGAGGAAGTGGTGGAGGCTGGTACAATTGCAACATTTAAGAGGCATTTGGATGGATATATGAATAGGAAGGATTTGGAGGGATATGGGCCAGGTGCTGGCAGGTGGGACCTGGTACCTGGCCAGCATGGACGAGTTAGACCAAAGGGTCTGTTTCCATGCTGTACATCTCTATGACACTAATATTTTGCATCAGTTTTAAGAGCGCAGGACATCATTGAGATTCAAAGCTAACAGACATGCAAGATGCTGATGGGAAGAAAGGTCTGTATCCTGAAGACAAATTATTTGATAACCTAATGGGACTGAAGATGGGAGAGTGGCCAGGAACTGATGGCCAGCATCCATGGGTTTTAAAGGAAGTGGCTGCAGAGATAATGAAAGCATTGCATGGGGAGGAAATAGTTTGGGCCTTATTTCTGAAGTTTCAGTTAAGGCCAATCAAACATCATGTGGAGCAAGAGGAGTCTCAATGTTCAGGACATTGACCAGTGAAGGGAGACAATAGTTGGCGGGTACTCCTGCCTCTTGTTTATTGCTGATATGTGCTGTATTTGAATCTGCAGGTGCACAAACAAATTCCTTTCCATGTTGAACTGGGCTCCACCCTGTATTCACATTCAGAGTCAAACAACTCCCCTTCAATAATGTCCAACATTGGGAAATGATTTAACCACAAGCTGAATATCTGTGACTCACATTTTGTCCTTTTTTGTGTCATTTCACAAGTTATTATTGACCAAGAATTTTTTAGAAATATTCCAGTAATTCAGTGGCAGCAAAATAGTTGATTAGAGCAAAAGGATATCTTTGAATTTCGGGTTAAGGAGCTGGGAGATGGGTTGATATGTTCTGTGGTTAGTGCTGGCATTGTGAATACTGTTTCACAAGTTAACTCACATCATTTCCATTATTAATGTGAATGGTGAAGCTTAAAGTGGAAATTGGCAGATAGAAGGGGTCCTAAGTACAAACGTTTGCAGAAACCTTCAGGGATTTGTTTGCTCTTTTGGTCACCTCTCCCCACCCCATTCTGCTGCAGTATCCATGTGCCAAATCCCTTATTGACAGATTCTCTCTGGAGCTGAAAATATGTTGCTGGAAAAGCGCAGCAGGTCAGGCAGCATCCAAGGAGCAGGAGAATCGACGTTTTGGGCATGAGCCCTTCTTCAGGAATGGCTCATGCCTGAAATGTCGATCCTCTTGCTCCTTGGATGCTGCCTGACCTGCTGCGCTTTTCCAGCAAAACATTTTCAGCTCTGATCTCCAGCATCTGCAGTCCTCACTTTCTCCAAGATTCTCTCTGGAACCTACAACTCAGAATCGAGGTCTGGTGGGTCAGCATTAGCCAGCGAGGCCAAGAGCCTCTTCAATCCTGTGGGCACCCCATATAGAAAGATCAATCTAAGACCTCTTTGTTACGCACCAGCCCTCACCCACCTCTCCAGCTTGAAACTGGGCACTTGCCTGAATCTTTATCTTGGCTGACAATCCCCTGGGAAACGTCAGAACAGCAACTGAATGGAATCTCAAGGTAAATACATCGGGCACTGGAAAGATGAAACAACAACAGGAAAGAGGTGAAATATTCAGCAAATCGATCAGTGGCTGTGAGGAGGACAATGAAATGAAGATGTCAACACTTTCACTCAGTAAAGGGGTTAACAGGCAAACCAACAGAATCAGAAAAAAATGGAGTTGGTTTGGAGAGAGGCATCAGTGAACTGGATGAGTACAGACCAAAGATATCTGACTGCTTAAATGATTGGGAGGGTCGTCTTAGATTTTTAATGTTAGCCAAGATATCAACATCAAAAATGTCCATATCAGATACGATCAGTTGTATTGTACGACTCCACTGTATGAAGTAAGTAATTATGGGTTAACATAGAGGAAAATGGGGTTGAATCAGTTTCAGAGGACAATAAAACAGAGAGAGTTGGAGACAGAGTAACATTTTGAGCCCAGTGACATCTTCAGTGTCAAAGAAGAGGCATACCCGACTCAGAACATTAACTCTGCTCCTTCTCTCCACAGATGCTGCCAGACCTGCTGATTTCTCCAGCAATTTCTGGTTTATTTCAGATTTACAGCATCTGCAGTGTTTTGCTTTTACCTGAGGACAACAACATGGAGAAGAAAGAGGCAGATTGTTTGTTAGTTCCAACTGTTTCACTAAGCTCTGTAACTTCGCTGCTATCCTGTGACCACATTCAGATCTGATCTCGACCAGTCCAGCCATGCGCCCTGTGTAACCATTTCCTCATCAGCCACCCGCTCAGAAACAGAGGTGGTGAAGGAAGAAAAACCAACAAAAAAACAACCCAACTATATTTAAACCTGTTGCTATGACAATGTTTTACATCGGTGCTTTAGTTTAGTTTTGGATTCAGATTAAATGATCCAGTGAACTGAGAAGATCGTTGGTGCAGAGCTCGGTACTAATTGTGCCTTTCACATCCTTGCAAGCATTTTACTAATTGACAAGAGTCTGTTGGCAAAAATATCATAACTATGGCAATGTTAAAATATTTTCCTTTTCTTCACATGAAGCCAGTAATAGCAGAGTCATTGATTCTTTTGGTTTGATGTAGCTGCCAGTTTGCATATTTTTATAGCAACATCTTGTTAATGTTCAGGGTGCAGTCAAACTCGTGATCTTTATCCATATATCAATCAATATTATACACATGCACACGCACACACACTCTTGTGTGTACAAATTAGTTGAAAAGAAAAATGAAAAGAAATGCAATAACTTGAAGAGAGTTTATATTATATTTAAAGAATTCCAACATTTCCAAGTTTCCTGATAAACTGTTCTCTTTAACCTGATCAGTGAGGTCCAGGGGTTATTGCAGTTTCAACAGTAAATGAATAACATTGTAATAAATTAAAAGGTCTGAAATCATTTGCTATTTGTGATAATCCAATGTTATAATTACCATCATAGATTAAATTGTTTTATAATTTCCTGCAATTTGTGCTTATCTACAAAATCAATTTAGTGAGTCTTGGTTTTTATTTGTATTTGCTCATGGGAGGTTGGCATTGTGGGCTGGCCAGCATTGATAGTCCGTCCCTAGTTGCCCCGTGAGAAGGTGGGAGTGAGCTGCCTGCTTGAACTGCTGCAGTTGTCTGCTGTGAGTTGACAAACAATCCCTTAGGGAGGGAATTCCGAGATTTTGACCCAGTGACACTGAAGGAACGATGACATATTTCCAAGTCAGGATAGTGAGTGGCTTGGAGGGGAACTTGCAGATAGTGGTGTTCCCATGTCCCTGCTGCCCTTGCCCTTCTAAATGGAAGTGGTCATGGGTTTGGAAGGGGCTGTCTGAGGATCTTTGATGAATTCCTGCAGTGCATCTTGTAACTGGTACACACTACTGCTACTGAGTGTTGCTGGTGGATGGAGTGGATGTTGAATGTGGCAGATGGCATGCTAACCCAGTGCTTGAAGGTTGTACAGCAGCACCCTCCTGGCAAGTGGGAGTGTTCCATCACAATCAAGATTCGACCCCTCAGCCCTGAAAAGCATATGTCCAGTTGGATCATTTCTGATCAGGATGTTGGTTGTGATGGATTCAGTGCTGGTAATGCTATTGAATGTCTCTGTTATTAGAGATAGGCATTCCCTGGTACTTCTGTGATGCAAATATTACTTGCAACTTGTCAGCCCAAGCTAACTTACTGCAATTGGATTTGGACTGCTTCAGTCTCTGAGGAGGGGGGGTGAATGGTGCTGAACATTGTACAATCACCAGCGAACATCCCTACTTCTAATCTTATGATTGATGAAGTCACTAAAGATGGTTGGGCCTAGGATACTACTCTGGGGAACTCTTGAAGGGATATCCTGGAACTGAAATGACAGACCTCCAACAACCATGTGCCAGGTATGATTCCAACCAGCAGAGAGATTCCCCATAATTCCCATTGCTTGCAGGTTCTTTGAACTCCTTTGCGTCATCGAGTCATACAGCATGGAAACAGACCCTTTGGTCCCACTCGTTCATAGCAACCAAACATTCAAATCTATCCTAGTCCCATCTGCACAGATTTGGCCCATATCTCTCTAAACTTTCCCTGTTCATGTACCCATCCAGATGCTTTTTAAATGTTGAAATTGTACCAGCCTCCATCACTTCTCCTGGCAGTATGTTCCATACACACACCACCCTCTGCGTGAAAACATTACCACTCAGGTCCTTTTTAAATCTCTCCCCTCTCCCCTTAACCCTATGCCCTCTAGTTTTAGACTCCCCTACCCTGGGGAAAAGCTGTTTGGTATCTATCTTATCTATGTCTCTCATGATTGTAGAGTCCTCGATAAGATCACCTCTTTGTCTTCTATACTCCAGGAAAAGAAGGCCCAGCCTACCCAGCCTCTCCTTAGAATTCAAACCTTCTAGTCCAGTAGCATCCTTGTAATTGTAGCCCCAATGCACATTATTGAGGAACTTGCTGTCATTTTCAGGAGATGAAGTTGAAGAGGTTAAACTCTGTCTCCTACAACAAGTCAGCTCTCCAGCCAGTTTCTTGCAACAAGGACATTTAGGATGGGATTTGTTTGAACATGAAGGGATCATCAAGCTCCCAGGGAATCCTGCACTGTTTTGCACAAAGCTCTTCTTGGGATTCACACACCAACTCATTATCAATAGACACACATTCCTGTCGATGAGAAGTGTCCCAGTTTGCTGGTGGTGCTGTTGCACTGCCCGGGTGCCCTATCAGACAGAATGGACTCGTGATGGATCACAGCCAGATAGAGAGTTCATGTCATTGTCAACCCTAACAACCAAACCATTGAGCTGCCAACGTATCTATACGTCACTAACTGGGAGATCCTGGGATAGATGTTTGCTCGAGCCCAGGCAGGTGCTCACTCTCACAGGCAGTGTACATGGCTTCCTGGGGTCCTCCTGTCACCACTTCACATGACAGTGTGGAGCTGTCCAGGTCCTGTTGCCATGAGAGGTCAGACTGTGACTATCTGAACTCAGTGAGATGGATAGTGCCTCTCATAACCACAGGCCACAGATCTCCCTCCACTGCATGGCAGACTTCCTGAGGATAGTGACAATCTTCCACTTCCATGTGCTTTTCACACATCCAGGGCACTGCCCACCCTGATTTCTTCAGTGTGAAATCCTCACTGGTTGAAGAAAGGATGTCACATAAAGACTCTCTATATCATTTGCCTGTAGAAAAGATGAAACGGTGATGGGTTAAACACTAACTTAAATGCCAAATGTTTTCTTGCAACTTGTCTCCATTTTCCAGTTACTTACCATTCTACTGGAATCAAATTAAAACTAATTATTGAAAAATACCTGTTCACACCTGCAAATGATGTCAGTGGTGTGCCTTCCACATCCAATTGACAAACGGCCAACTCTGGAAAGTCAATCCCTCACTGGCACCAAGCACAACTTCAATAAAACCCAGTGAGGACTAGGAGCTGCATTCCCATCCCCCAAAATCAAACTTTTTAAATTCCCACTCCTTTCCATCATCAGGGATTCAAATTCCCTCAGAGATCCCAAAATTTGGAGCAACTAAACAATCAATCCTTCCAGATTGCACTTATGAAAAACACATTGTTAAAACTCACACAACACCAGGTTTTCATCCAACAGGTTTATTTGGAAGTACAAGCTTTCGGACTGCTGCTACTAGTCACTAGCGACTTGGTGAAGGAGCAGCGCTCCAAAAGCTAGTGCTTCCAAATACGTTTGTTGGACTATAACCTGGTGTTGTGTGATTTTTAATTTTATCCACCCCAGTCCGACACTGGATCCTCCACATCATGAAACAAACATTAACAATTTTTCCAGTTTCATATTGGAAAGTTAAGGAAACTTTAAGGGATGTTATGACCCTGAAATGTAAAGAGTTCTGCTACTGGAATAGATTAATGCAAATGAAAGCTGTGTAATGGATTTGGTATGAACCTTACTCCAGGGAACGGCAAGTCACTTGGAATGCAGCACTTATCCATTCCCAGGAACCACCACGGAAATGTAAACCGCTGTAAACCCCGGTTGGAATATTTGGAGTGTAATTAGTGTAAACCTTCTATATTCCACAGACCTCGCAGTATGTTGAGGTGTTAAATTATATCTTTGCTTGTATTTATTGGTGGGCTATTGTTGAAAAGGACATTGGTGTGTTTGAACAGCAGCTCAGTTTCTGGGACGCCCATGACCTGCAGCACCTAGGGGAGTGAAAGCAGCAGGAGCTAACACATGTACAAACACGGAACAAGGGGAGACCACTCAGCCCTTCAAGGCTGCTCTCCCATTCAATAAGATCATGGTTGATCTGGTTTTAACCTCAACTCTACACTCGTGGATATCTCCCAAAATCGTACATCCCCATGATCATTGAGAATCTATTTATCTCTGCTTTAAATATATTTAAAGGTTCTGCCACTGCCTTTTGAAGAAAGGAATTCCAAAAACTCGCAACCCTCTGGGAGAAATGGCTGCCCTCTGGTTCTAGATTCTCCAACAAGAGGAAACATTCTTTCCACATTCACTCGGTCAAGGATCCTATACATTTCAATTAAGGCACTTCTGATTCTTCTAAACCTCCTGAGGTCCTGGCACAGCCTGTCCAACCGTTCCTCAGAAGGTAATCGGCTCATTCCAGGGATTAGTTTGGAAAACCGTCTCCAAACTGTTTCTAATCCATCACCATCCTCCTTAAACGAGGAGATCAATAATGTACACAGTACCCCAGATACGATCTCACCAATGCCCTGAGAAAGTGAAGCATAGCCTCCCTACTCTTACATTGCAACAAAGAACTGCAGATGATGAACGTCTAAAGAAAATGAGAGTACTGGAGAAACTCAGCAGGTCTGGCAGCATCTGAAGGGCGAGAAATAGATGTTGCGAGTGCACACGACCCTTCATCAGAATTTCATCGAGACTGTGAACTGACTGCACTCGAAATATTCATTTTGCTTTTTTCTCCACAGATGCTGCCAGGTTTGCTAAGTTTCTCCGGCATTTTCTGGTTCTGCTCCATACTCTTGCATTGAATTCCTCTGTTAGGTTCCTTGAGAACCCATGACCCTCTCCAGCTCACATACTGTACCAACGTGGAAACAGATCAGTTTTAACCTGATTCTAGTAGAATGAGTCATTCGATCAAGATCCAGGAAATTCGCCCCTAGTGATTTTGTGGGTCTACCCACAGCATATGGACTATAGCGGTTCATGAAGGTTGCTCACCCCCACCTTCTCAAGGGGCAACTAGGGATGGGTAATAAAAGCTGGTCCAGCCAGCGACACCCACGTTCCATGAGTGATTAAAAAAAAGTACACCGGTCCTTCAAATCTCTGAGATCAGTCAAAGATAAGAGAAACCTGGACTCGTGCAATCCA
Source organism: Chiloscyllium plagiosum (assembly GCF_037043375.1). Taxonomy (NCBI): domain Eukaryota; kingdom Metazoa; phylum Chordata; class Chondrichthyes; order Orectolobiformes; family Hemiscylliidae; genus Chiloscyllium; species Chiloscyllium plagiosum. The sequence continues at coordinate 2,061,064 of NW_028270168.1, read as the reverse complement.
GGATCGAAGTTACATATTAATAGCATTAATAATTCAAATTAGATGGAAACCAGAATAACTTAACAGAAATGCTGAGTACAGTATTAAAGTTAACTTTACATTGTATGTTCTAAAACAATAGAACTTCCCAGATATTATCACATCCTGTCAGTGACATGAGAACATGAATCTAACAACATTGTCTGAATGGTTTGGGGAAGATTCGATCAGTTCCTGACTCCCAGAACAGCACAACCCAATAGAAGGGAAGACATCAGAGAGAAAACCACCATCAACTGAACCCGAGAATATTGGAATTTATTTCAGCTGCCCAGATCATGCTCCTGTTCCCTTGCATAATAAGCACCTTTTATGGTAAATGTAAATAGGTTAAGGAGGACCTCAAACTTTGAATTTGAAAATAAAAGGATTGGGAAATCGTTTCAAAAATATCCCAAAAAGAGATTGGGACAGAGAACTGTGCATTTATATAGTACGTGTGACACTCTCAGTGCTTTACAATGTACAGAATAATTTATATAGGTACTTGTGACACTCTCAGTGCTTTACAATGTACAGAATACTTTATATAGTACGTGTGACACTCTCAGTGCTTTACAATGTACAGAATAATTTATATAGTACGTGTGACACTCTCAGTGCTTTACAATGTACAGAATAATTTATATAGTACGTGTGACACTCTCAGTGCTTTACAATGTACAGAATAATTTATATAGTACGTGTGACACTCTCAGTGCTTTACAATGTACAGAATAATTTATATAGTACGTGTGACACTCTCAGTGCTTTACAATGTACAGAATACTTTATATAGTACGTGTGACACTCTCAGTGCTTTACAATGTACAGAATAATTTATATAGTACATGTGACACTCTCAGTGCTTTACAATGTACAGAATAATTTATATAGTACGTGTGACACTCTCAGTGCTTTACAATGTACAGAATAATTTATATAGTACATGTGACACTCTCAGTGCTTTACAATGTACAGAATACTTTATATAGTACGTGTGACACTCTCAGTGCTTTACAATGTACAGAATAATTTATATAGTACATGTGACACTCTCAGTGCTTTACAATGTACAGAATAATTTTGAAGAGCAATCATGTTACAAAACAGGAAAAAATCTGATGAGTCAGGATTGGCAATTGGGAGGATGAATCAGGATTATTTACATACCAGCAGAGAAACCACAGACTGTCAGGAGACTGTGGAGAGTGGGGAAAGAGCTCACTTGGAAAATTGAATTATGTGGAACCAAAATTGCCTGCTTTAGTTAGCAACTTTTCACAGTAACATTGATGCTGACTGAGTTATGTTACACATCGAGAAAATATTCAAAACCACAGTTTCTCTTTAAATAAATGGACCTGACTTTGCGGTTTAATTTTACTTTTTCATATTGTGTTTGTTAGATGAGGGACACTGAACATTGGGAAATGGAATAAACTTGTATCTTTATCAAATATTCCTGGGTCAGGTCAAGTCTGGCTTACTCATTGTCAGTGTTCTCAATAACGTACAGCAATACATCCCGACCTCAACTTCAGATCAGTGAGCTTCAAACACCATGTGTATGTTTGAATTTCCTTATTTGTCAGTGAGCAGTGTGCCTGATCAAAGCCAGCCCCATACTGAGGATTGCTGAACTGTAGGCAGCATCTTCTGCTGATATGGAATTCATTCTGATTCCCTATTCCAAACAGGAGAAGTGATTAATATTCTAATACCATGTCATAATCGCTGCCCTTAACTTATTTGTTTGGTGTGAAAGCTAGTGAGAGATGGGATTAGGCAGAACTGGAGTCCTCCTGTTTGCTGTTTTATCAGCAATTAGCTCTGTTCTTCTTTTTGGCTATGTTCTCTAACATTTGGTTTCAATGCTCACTGTGAGATGATACTCAGTCAGTCAGAACCCAAGCCTGTCTGGGCTGAGGCTGTTTCAGCAGGCACACGGCCTGGCTGTGTCACATGTCTTGCTGAAACCTCCATTCTCATCCTTTTGTTATGCAACATCTCCTTCATGGTTTAACAATTCAAGCACTTTGAGAGGTGATTGTCCCCCTCACCACCAGATAAATACCCTCCATCAGGTTATCTCATGAGCCAGGACAAGGTGACAGGATTTTGTCTCCTGTGAGGTGGGCATAACCAGTTACTTGGCAGCATCATGAGCTGAGGACAATTCTGGACTGCCCATGAGCCTCACCCACATTCAAACCCTGAGTATGTGGCTGGCAGTGATTCACACGTATGGGCCCCAGCTATGCCTGTCTCTTTGTTGGCTATGTAGAACAGTCCATCTTCCGCAGTTACACCGGCACCACTCCCCAACTCTTCCTACGCTACATTGATGACTGCATTGGCGCCACCTCGTGCTCCCATGAGGAGGTTGAGCAGTTCATCAACTTCACCGACACATTCCACCCCGACCTTAAGTTCACCCAGACCATCTCAGACACCTGCCTCCCCTTCCTGGACCTCTCCATCTCCATCAAGTGACTGACTCAACATTGACATCTTTTATAAACCCACAGATACCCTCCAGCTACCTGGATTACACCTCCTCCCACCCTGTTTCCTGTAAAAATGATATCCCTTATTCCCAATTCCTCTGCATCCACCATATCTGCTCCAAGGAGAACGAGTTCTACCATAGATGGCAGAAGCCCGTCATCAGGAATGAGGCTGGGAGCAATTTCCCCTCCCATATGGTTGATGATGCCCTCCAACGCATCTCATGCATTTCCTGCACCTCCGCCCTCGAACCCCACTACTCAAACCGCAACAGGGAGAGAAACCCCCCTGTCCTCACCATCCACCCCACTAACCACTGTATACATCGCATTACCTTCTGCCATTTCCACCACCTAGAGACGGACCCCACCACCAGAGATATATTTCCCTCCCCACCCCTATCCGCTTTCTGTAAAGACCGTTCCCTCTGTGACTCCCTCATCAGGTCCACGCCCCCCAACAACCCACCCTCCCCTGCCACCACAGGAATTGTAAAACCTGTGCCCACACCTCCTCCCTCACCTCCATCCAAGGCCCTAAAGGAGCCTTCCACATCCATCAAAGTTTTACCTGCACATCCACCAATATCATTTATTGTATCCGTTGCTCCCGATTCGGTCTGCTCTACATTATGAAGACAGGACACCTACTCGCAGAGTGCTTCAGGGAACATCTCCGGGACACTCGCACCAATCAACCCCACCATCCCTTAGCTGAACATTTCAACTCCCCCTCCGATTCTGCCAAGGACATGCAGGTCCTGGGCCTCCTCCATTACTTGGAGGAAGAACGCCTCATCTTCCGCCTTGGGACCCTCCAACCCCAGGACATCAATGTGGATTTCACCAGTTTCCTCATTTCCCCTCCCCACACCTTACCCCAGTTCCAACCTTCCAGCTCAGCACTGTCCCCATGACCTGCCCCACGTGTCAATTTTTCTTTCCACTTATCCGCTCCACTCTCCTCTCCAACCTATCGCACTTCTCCCCAGTCCCACACCCCTCTCATTTATCTCTCCACCCTCAAGACTCCCAGCCTCATTCCTAATGAAGGGCTCTTGCCCGAAACCTTGACTATCCTGCTCCTCGGATGCTGCCTGACCTACTGTGCTTTTCCAACACTACACTCTCAACTCTAATCTCCAGCATCTGCAGTCCTCACTTTCCCAGGTGAGGTGATGATGACTTTGGTATTTCCCATATTAAACTGGATCCATGATTTTTACATTATGGAGTAAGTGGACTGAGAGAGCTGGATGTTATGGATAGTATCAGAAATCCCTGCTTCTTGATCATTTCTCTGAAAGTTATGACATAAATGATAAAAAAAAGAGTGACCACTGGCAGGTGGAAATCTCTCATATGATGTTATCTCAAGGCCAATACGTGTACCTTAAACAACATCACCAAAATCTTCAATCTATTAAATTATCAGCTTGCCCATTTGTGGGAACCTCCTGTGTACAACTGAGCAGAACATTTCCTTACATGACAAGGATAACTACACTGTGATTGGGTGTGAGGTACATTTAGATGTCATGGGGTCATTGAGAGAGCTAGAGAAAGGCAAGTTCATCTTACTGTTTGTACAATCCTTGGCGGAACCATAGCAACCAAAATTGTTTCCTTGTAAATGCATCTGCCATAGAGAGAGTTGGTGTTGTCTGATCTGGGAAATGGAGAAGCTAAGGTTGAAGGATTAAGAAAAAACAGCTGTTAACCTGGTGATAGAAAGGCTGACTGTCATATCTCAATTTACCTAGCTAGTAAGTAGACTTTCTAATTATAAATTGAGTGATCAAGAAATATAAATATATATATATATATATATATAAAGAACTCATCATGTAGTCATCTCCATAACCAGGTGTTGAGTCAGCAGACCATCACTTTAACATAGAAATGTAGATTACATAGACAGCCCCTCAGTAAGCTGAAGAAGCTACAGCTTCCACAGACAAGGGTAGGATTGGACTTCCCAGACTTTAGGAAATATCAGTTAAGTTCCCTATTAAGTTACATAGCTGATTGGGTCTTGTCTGATCCACAATCAATCTGGTTGGACATCGAGGCCTCTCAAGTAAAATACCCACTTATTAGCCTTTTATGTTCAGATAAGAGGAAAATCATTACAGATCACCGTAAAAACCCTATAATACTAAACACAATTAAGGTTTCGAATATAATGCGGCAAAATGAGGGCAATTCACATAAAACATCCCCCTATGCACCGATAGTGGGAGCATGGAGATTCCAACAGGGGTTTACAGATGCCACTTTTAAACTCTGGAGATCCAGGGGTATCTCATGTCTAGGGCACCTATTTAAGGATGGGGTCCTGATGTCTTTTGAACAGCTGCATCAGAAATTCGGATTACCTAATGGAGACCTCTTTCGATATTTCCAAATTCGAGATTATATACAGAAGAAGACTACGTTATTAGATAGTTTTTATAAATCAGATAGAGAATGTAGTGTCCTACGACCAGTGGGGGTATCTTCTGTCAGTACTATTTATCATTTACTACATGATGAAGTATCGGGAGATATGGATAATCTGCTTAAAACATGGGATCAGGATTTGGGACTAGAAATCTCCACAGAAACGTGGAATGATATTTGGGAAAACGCTAGAAGAATTACTATCTGTAACAGAACCCAGGCTATCCAGCTGAAGATACTTCATAGGGCCCATATTGCATCGGTTCGATTGGCAAAATTTAAGGCAGGAGCATCTCCAATGTGTCCCAAATGCAAAATAGAGGTGGGCACTCTTGTACATTGCCTATGGACCTGTCATAAGATCCGTAGATATTGGATTAAAGTAGCAAGTACCCTGACAGAAATTTTAGGAACGGAAATTAAAGTGGACCCTGCATCTCTCCTTTTGGGCTTTTCGAACTTTCCCTCCCTGGACATGTACGGGAAGAGACTATTTTCTATTCTTTCTTTCTGTGCAAGGAAAAATATTTTGGTGAACTGGGTGGCTGAGGGCCCCCCTGGACTTTCAAATTGGCACAGATTAATTATAGAATGTATTCCCCTTGACTTCCTTACAAATATGGTGCACTGAAAGACCGAATTATTTTATAAAATATGGCAGCCCTTCTTGAATTACATAAATACAGATATTTCGGCTATCCTAACAAGGGCTTTTATTTAATTGAGATTACAAACCTGGCTGGTCCGGGGCCCCTTAGGAGAGGAATCCCGCACAAATACGGGTTTTATTACATCTGATGTTAACACATTCCGAGCATGTAAGAGACTTAAATATACACTCTGGTTAGTTATAGGTTAGATTAGTAAGTAGTTGAATTTTGTTTTTTTTTCTTTTTCGGTATTTTTTATTCTTTCTTCTTTTGTTAAATTTTGGCTATTGTATATTTGATTTAATTGTATATCAATGTTTAAATTTTAGAGTTTTGTTTATTTTTGTAAACTTGTAAAAATATTAAATTTCTAATAAAAATATGTATTAAAAAAAAAGAAATGTAGATTATAGGAGCAGGAGGAGGCCATTTTAGCCCTTTGAGTCCCCTCTACCAATCAATATGATCATGGCTGATGAGCTGACTCAGTGCCTAGTTCCTGCTTTCTCCCCATGCCCTTTGATCCCTTTAGTCCTGACTGTGTGGAGTTTGCACGTTCTCCCCGTGTGGGTTTCCTCCGGGTGCTCCGGTTTCCTCCCACAGTCCAAAGATGTGCTGGTCAGGTGAATTGACGATGCTAAATTGCCCGTAGTGTTAGGTAAGGGGTAGATGTAAATGTAGGGGTAGGGGTGGATTGTGCTTCGGCGGGGGGGTGTGGACTTGTTGGGCCGAAGGGCCTGTTTCCACACAGTAAGTAATCTAATCTAATCTAATCTAATCCTAAGAACTATCTCTACATCTTCAGTCTTCAGTTTTTTCACCTCAACAGTTTGATGTAAAATTGTGGATCCAGTTTAATTTGGGAAATATCAAAGCTTTCATCTTCTCAACTGGTCAGTTCCTGTATCCAGCCTTGACTCCACCAATCCCCTCCGATGCTACCTCAGATTGAAAGAGGGAAGGTTTCTCATTCCTTTGCAAAGTTACCTGCTTCCACACTTCAGACGTCAGTATCCCCTCGCATCAACAGTTTCCTGTGGTAGAGAATTCTACAGGCTCACCACTCTCGGGGTGAAGACATTTCTCCTTATCTCTGCCCAAAAAGCCTATTCTGTTTCCTTAGACTGTTACCCCTGGTTCTGGACTCCCTGATCACCCAAAATATCCTTTCTGTATTTGCCCTGTCTAATCCAGTTCGAGTTTTGTAAGTTTCTATGACATCCCCACGTCATTCCTTTAAACTCTCATGAGTATAATCCTTCCCATGCTTGAGTCCCACCAGATCAGGAATCAGGCTGGTAAACTTTTATACCGCTCCCTTCATAGCCAGAAAACCTTCCTCAGATAGGGAGACCAAAACAGCATCCATATTCCAGGTGTGGTCTTATCAATGCCCAATACAGTTGTAGCCAGACGTTCCTGCTCCTGTACCTGGATCCTCTCACCATGAAGGCCAGCATGCCACTTGCCTTCTTTACCGCCTGCTGTACCTCCAATGCATCCTTTCAGTGACTGGTGTACAAGGATATGGAGGCCTCACTGCACCTCCCCCTTTCCCAATCTATTCCTGTTCAGATATTCTGCCTGCCCGTTTTTGCTATCAAAGTGGATAGCCTCTTATTTATTCACATTTTTCTGGATCCGCAAGTATTTCCTTATTTACTTAACTTGTCCAAATCTCTCAGAAGCTTCTCTGCATCTTCCTCACAGCTCACCCTCCCACTCAATTTGAGCAATCCCCAAATTCGGACAAATGACATGTAGTTTCCTCATCTAAATCAGTAATATACATTGTGGATAATTGCAGTCCAAATACTGATTCCAGCAGTACCCTCCTCATCATTATCCATCACTCCAGAAAAGAATTGTTTATTCTTACTGTTTCCTGACTACCAACCAGTTCTCAATCCATACCAGTAAATGACCAACTATCCCATGTTACATGCTAAGGTTTTATGTGGGACTTTGTCAAAAACCTTCAGAAAGTCTGAGTTAACCACATCCTCTCAACTACTAACATCCTCAAAAACTTCCAGTCGATCTGTCAAGCATGGATTTATAGAGTCATAGAGAAACAAGCTCACCCAGAGGCTTCTTAAATACTAGAAGAGTACCTGCCTCCACCTTCCCCTTCATAAATCATACCAACTCTGTCCAATTCTGTCATTACCTTCCAACTGTTCTGCCACTGCATCTTTTATAATGGACCCCAGCTTTGTCCCCAACACCAATGTCAAGCTGGCTTGTCTATGACTTGTTGTTTTCTCCCTGCCTCCCTTCTTCAGTCTTGGGATTAAATTAGCTATGCTCCAAATCATAGGGAGTATTCCAAAGTTTATAGATGTTTGAAAGATGCTCACTGGTGCACCAGCTGCATCTCGAGCCACATTCTGAGATATTCTGGGATGAGAGTTCTCAGGTCCTGGGCATTTCTTTGCATTTTCTCCTGTTAGTTTCCCCAATACTATTTCCCTACTAATAACGTGGAGGAGCCAGTGTTGGACTCGGGTGGGCAAAGTCAAAGATCACACAACACCAGATTATAGTCCAACAGATTTACTTGAAATCACCGGCTAGCTGCCTGAGAAATGAAGGGACACACCAAAAACTTGTAGTTTCAACTAAACCTGTTGGACTATAACCCAGTGTGCTGTGATGTTTTACCTTGTCTCTACTAAGACTAATTTCTTTCAGTTCCTCCTTCCCATTAGACCCTGAGATTCCCCATATTTTTGGAAATATTATTTGTGCCCTAAATTGCGAAGACAGAGCTGAACTCTATTTATTGGTCTGCCATCTCTTTGGTCTCATTATAAGTTCCTCTCTTTCAGGCTGGAGGGATATACGTTTGTCTTTGCTAACCTTCTCCTCTGCACATACCTATAGAATCTTGAGACCAATGTTCCTTTAGGTTGGTTTAGCAATGGTGTCAAAGGAAAGAGCTGAACAAATTCTACGTGTCACATGCAATTGATAAAACATATACAACGTCAAGACAAATTCATTGAGGGAGAATTCTCCGCGGTCAATCAGTGTTATTGCTGGTGATGAAGTCGATCAAAGGAAAGGTCCGTGCTCTAAATGATAGAGAGGCCAGTGTTCATTTACTCACTGCCTGAGAGAGGCACTGTGTAAGTGGGAGTTTTTTGCAGTTAGTTACAGATAGAGCTAATGATGCAATCAAGAGGATTGGCATCTCAAACTCAATGCAATCATATTTAAGGTAAAGCATCAATATTAATCAGTTACTTCAGTGACTCTCTTTTAGTTGAGAATCTTTCTGGAAATGAAAAGGATCGTGATTACTGAAAAGTCTCTGGGCTGAATCTGCCAGGACCAGCAGTGGAGACCATGGCACAAGACCCTGCTCAGTCTGGTCTGAAGGTGTCCCCTTCCCCCCGGGGGGTCAGTGCAGCCTCAGTGTTTGGGGCAATGCCTATTGCTGTAAGATGTGCTGAGGAAGAGAGGTCCCCCTCCCAGACGCGCAAATGAGGAGCAGACAGTGTCCCAGACAGTGGAGTGCTGTTGCCAGGTACAATATTGTGACCAGCTGATGAAATATGAGAGCTGGCTATTCCTGCACCCGGGGTAAGTGCCACCATCTTCTCCCCAATACCTCACCCTCACTCTCCCCCTGCTCCTGCACCCACCTCCCACCAAGGCTCCTGCTCTCCCACTCTCATTATTACTTGGACCATTTTTCCCCATTCACCCTCACCCACCCCCAAACCCCTGCACCGCTCACCTTGTGTGCCCTCTGTGCTGCCCATCCTCTCTCTCAGGACCCCTCCCCACTGCTTTAGTGGATAAAGTTCTCAGAGGAATAGTATCTGAGAAACATGAGGGTATGTTAGTGTTGGCTAGGCTCCCATGCAGTTCACAAACACCTTGTTGAATGGTTTCCCAAAAGCCAACAGAGGATTTGTAGGGTGTAGGGTGTGGTGCTGGCAAAGCACAGCAGGCCAGGCATCATCGGAGGAGCAGGAGAATCGACGTCTCAGGCATAAGCCCTTCATCAGGAATGGATGAGGTTTCTTGGTAACAGGCCAACAAGTTGACCCACTGTTACAAACATTAGCTCCGACCTCTCACACTGGAGCAGTTCCTGAATGTTACTGTACTAAAAACAAGACTCTGCTGAGGACGTGGGATCACTGCACTCATTTATAATTCCTAATGATGGGCTCTTGCCTAAAACATCGATTCTCCTGCTCCTCAGGTACTGCCTGACTGGCTGTGCTTTTCCAGCATCACATTCTCCTCTCTGATCTCCAACACCTGTAGTCCTCCTTATCTCCTACGGGAATCGTAGGGGCTGGTCTTACTGTGGGTTGAGCCTATTCCATAGTTGGCAGATGTGGCAAATCCAGCAAAAACATTACAATCTCCTTGTGGAGCTGTGGCCAGAACCAATAGTGGCTGGTGTGGCCCTGGGTTTAGGTGCACCAACATAGCCAGCTCTCATATTTCATCAGCTGGTCACAATATTGTACCTTGGCAGCACCACTCCACTGTCAGGGACACTGTCTGCTCCTCATTTGCAGGCCTGGGGGAGGGGAGGGGTAGCCCTCATCCTCAGCACATCCTTGTTTTTAATAGAGTGACATTCACGAACTGCTTCTCCCTCAGTGTGTGTTGTGCGCACGTGTGTGCGTGAGGGATGTACAGGTGTGTGTGAGGGATGTACAGGTATGTGTGAGGGATGTACAGGTGTGTGTGAAGGATGTACAGGTGTGTGTGAGGGATGTACAGGTGTGTGTGAGGGATGTACAGGTGTGTCTGAAAGATGAACAGGTGCATGTGAAGGATGTACAGGTGTGTCTGAAAGATGAACAGGTGTATGTGAAGGATGTACAGGTGAATGTGTAGGATGTACAGGTGCATGTGAAGGATGTACAGGTGTGTGTGAAGGATGTACAGGTGTGTGTGAGGGATGTACAGGTGTGTGTGAAGGATGTACAGGTGTGTGTGAGGGATGTACAGGTGTGTGTGAGGGATGTACAGGTGTGTGTGAAGGATGTACAGGTGTGTCTAAAGGATTTACAGGTGTGTGTGAGGGATGTACAGGGGAGTGTGAGGGATGTACAGGTGTGTCTGAATGATGTACAGGTGTGACTGAGGGATGTACAGGTGTGTCTGAAGGATGTACAGGTGCATGTGAAGGATGTACAGGTATGTGTGAAGGATGTACAGGTGTGTCTGAAGGATGTACAGGTGCATGTGAAGGATGTACAGGTGTGTGTGAAGGATGTACAGGTGTGTCTGAAGGATGTACAGGTGCATGTGAAGGATGTACAGGTGAGTGCAAGGGATGTACAGGTGTGTCTAAAGGATGTACAGGGGAGTGTGAGGGATGTACAGGTGTGTCTGAAGGATGTACAGGTGCATGTGAAGGATGTACAGATGTATGTGAAGGATGTACAGAGGTGTGTGAGGGATGTACAGGTGTGTCTGAAAGATGAACATGTGTATATGAAGGATGTACAGGTGTGTCTGAAGGATGTACAGGTGTATGTGAAGGATGCTGGAAATGTGTTGCTGGAAAAGCGCAGCAGGTCAGGCAGCATCCAGGGAACAGGAGAATCGACGTTTCGGGCATAAGCCCTTCTTCAGGAATGAGGAAAGTTTGTCCAGCATTTGCCTTCCTTGAAGAAGCTCTCTTCCTCCCTCTACAAAGATTTCAGTGAGTCCCTCTCTCACTGCACCCCCCAGGTCATCTCCTCTGCACAGAAGCTCTTTATCTTAGCCTGCTGGACTAACTTTCCTCATTCCTGAAGAAGGGCTTATGCCCGAAACGTCGATTCTCCTGTTCCCTGGATGCTGCCTGACCTGCTGCGCTTTTCCAGCAACACATTTCCAGCTCTAATCTCCAGCATCTGCAGACCTCACTTTCTCCTATGTGAAGGATGTACAGGTGTGTGTGAGGAATGTATAGGTGAGTGTGAGGGATGTACAGGTGTGTGTGAGGAATGTACAGGTGTGTGTGAGGAATGTATAGGTGAGTGTGAGGGATGTACAGGTGTGCCTGAATGATGTACAGGTGTATGTGAAGGGTGTACAGGTGTATGTGAAGGATGTACCAATGTATGTGAAGGATGTACAGGTGTGTGTGAGGAATGTATAGGTGAGTGTGAGGGATGTACAGGTGTGTGTGAGGAATGTACAGGTGTGTGTGAGGAATGTATAGGTGAGTGTGAGGGATGTACAGGTGTGTCTGAAAGATATACAGGTGTGTGTGAAGGATGTACCAATGTATGTGAAGGATGTACAGGTGTGTCTGAAAGATGTACAGGTGTGTTTGAAAGATGTACAGGTGTATGTGAAGGATGTACCAATGTATGTGAAGGATGTACAGGTGTGTCTGAAGGATGTACAGGTGTGTCTGAAAGATGTACAGGTGTATGTGAAGGATGTACAGGTGTGTGAGGAATGTATAAGTGAGTGTGAGGGATGTACAGGTGTGTCTGAAAGATGTACAGATGTGTCTGTGGGATGTACAGTTGTGTCTGAGGGATGTACAGGTGTATGTGAAGGATGTACAGGTGCATGTGAAGGATGTACAGGTGTGTGTGAAGGATGTACAGGTGCATGTGAAGGATGTACAGGTGTGTGTGAAGGATGTACAGGTGAGTGCAAGGGATGTACAGGTGTGTCTGAAGGATGTACAGGTGTGTGTGAAGGATGTACAGGTGTGTGTGAAGGATGTACAGGTGAGTGCAAGGGATATACAGGTGTGTTTGAAGGATGTACAGGTGCATGTGAAGGATGTACAGGTGTGTGTGAAGGATGTACAGGTGTATGTGAAGGATGTACAGGTGAGTGCAAGGGATGTACAGGTGTGTCTGAAGGATGTACAGGTGTATGTGAAGGATGTACAGGTGTGAGTGAAGGATGTACAGGTGCATGTGTAGGATGTACAGGTGTGTGTGAAGGATGTACAGGTGAGTGCAAGGGATGTACAGGTGTGTCTGAAGGATGTACAGGTGTGTGTGAAGGATGTACAGGTATGTGTGAAGGATGTACAGGTGCATGTGAAGGATGTACAGGTGTGTGTGAAGGATGTACAGGTGAGTGCAAGGGATGTACAGGTGTGTCTGAAGGATGTACAGGTGCATGTGAAGGATGTACAGGTGTGAGTGAAGGATGTACAGGTGCATGTGAAGGATGTACAGGTGTGTGTGAAGGATGTACAAGTGAGTGTGAGGGATGTACAAGTGTGTGTGAGGGATGTATAGGTGTGTGTGAATGATTTACAGGTGTGTCTGAAGGATGTACAGAGGTGTGTGAGGGATGTACAGGTGTGTCTGTGAGGAATGTACAGTTGTGTCTGAAAGATGTACATGTGTGTGTGAAGGATGTACAGGGTGTCTAAAGGATGTACAGGTGTGTGTGAGGGATGTACAGGTGAGTGTGAGGGATGTACAGGTGTGTCTGAATGATGTACAGGTGTGTCTGAAGGATGTACAGATTGTGTTTGGTTACTTCACAACATATCCTCCATGACCACAAGTTGTCACTGCAGATGATGCCATCGTGGTAATGTCACTTCACCAATAATCTAGAGCCCAGGGTATTATCTGAAGACACATTATTCTTATTCAACCTTTACTGACTTGTTATGATACACCTTTGGAGCAGGTCAGACTTGAACCTGGATCTTGTTGCCCAGAGGTAGGGGCATTACCACTGCCTCACAGGACTTCCAATGCTCTGATGGTATAGAGTTCAAATCCCACTGTATCAGTTGGTGGAGCTTAAACTTATTTAGTCAAACTGGAACTGAAAGCTGTTTTCAGAAAATATTAAAAGAAACCTTTAACCAATTGTCCAAAACCCCTACTGGTTCACTAATCTCTTTTACAGAAGGAGAGCTTATGTTAAACATGTGACTCCACACCCATAACAATGTGGTTGATTCTTAACTGCCCTGTGAAATGGCCGAACAAGACACTCAGTTGAAGGGCAGTCCGAGATAGGCAGCAGGTGCTGACCTTGCCAGTGAGGCCCACGTCCCATGAAAAGATAAAGAAAAACACTCACATCCTGACATGGGCCTTTAATCTGGATTGCTTGCTCCGCAGTTTGTCATTGATGTAAATTGTCAATTATTGACATTCCTGTGGGACTTCAATCATTACATTCTTCCAATCAGACAGAGACCTATTCATGTGTCTCTTCATTCCACCCATCACGATGAATTTTTATTTTCCATAATAACCTTTGATGTGGAACCTTATCAAATGGAAATACAAATGCAGGACAACTACAGGCTCAGCATCTACAGGCTCAGCATCTACAGGCTCAGCATTTACAGGCTCAGCATTTACAGGCTCAGCATCTACCCATGACAATGGTTTCCTTTTGACAAAACCAAGCTGACTCTTCCCAATTTCTTCGAGATTTTGAAGTGCACAGGTAGGATCTCTTTAATGATCAATTGTAATGGGCTTTCTCCAGGTACTCTGGTTTCCTTTCACAGTCCAAATATCTGCAGGTTAGGTGGATTGGCTATGGCAAATACAGAGTTACTTACAGAGATAGGGTAGGGGGATGGGTCTGAGTGGGATGCTCTCTGAAGCGTCATGGTGGACTTGAACGGCCTGCTTCCACACTCTAGGGATACTATGAATTGCAGTAAGTTGAAATTTATGTTGACCAATCTAACATCCTATACATAGCGCACCAATAAATATTCATACCTCTGTTTAATAAGTACTACTGTAATCCAAATACAATGATTTTGTTAACAGCTTAAATTATTCAGTCCACCTGTGCTCAGCTTGCTTTACTTTGTATTAGATTTCTACCTTTTATAAATACACTCATATTTAAATTCTTTGAGAAACCTGAATCTTTTTGGGTTGTTAGTGAGTTTTGAGAAGATTTGTAGCTCAGCTTGAGCTTCTGGATGTAGGTTTGTTCGCTGAGCTGGAAGGTTCATTTTTCTAGCCACCAGGATACATGAACACCAGCTAGTCACAAAACGACATGACCCTCTCTCACTAGTATCCTTACATATGGATGAGAAAGGACATCACTTCAACTGGGACAACACATCCATCTTGGGACAAGCCAAACAGAGACATGCACGAGAAGTCCTAGAAGCATGGCATTCCAACCGGAACTCTATCAACAAAGACATTGACTTGGATCCCAATTACCACCTCCTGAGAAATAGAACAGGAAATAACATCATCAGAGGAAATGATGTCACCACAGAAAATGACATCACCAACCCTAGGAAACTCAAACACATAAATAGAAAGTGGGCTATACCGCCAGTGCTTTATCCGGAGGCTCACTGATGATGTAACCTAGTATGGTGACGAAATGTCTGAAAATGAACTTTCCAGCTCAGCGAGCAAACCTACATCCACGTTGGGTTGTATTTCAATAATTCCAATGGCTTTTCCTGCAATTCAAAGGAGTGGGGCCATCTAAGCCATTAGACCATAAGACATAGGAATGGACTTAGGTCATTTGGCCCTTTGAGTGTGCTCTGCCATTCCATCATGGCTGATATGTTTCTCAACCCCATTTTTGGGTCTCATCCCCGTAATTCTAGATCCCCTTACTAATCAAGGACCTATTTATCTCTGTCTTAAATACACCAGATGATTTGGCTTCCACAGCCCTCTGTAGAAATGAGTTCCACAGATTCACCACCCTCTGGCTGAAGAAATTCCTCCTCATCTCAGTTCTAAAGGGTAGCCCCTTCACTCTGAGGTTGTGCCCTTGGGCCCTAGTCTCTCTGACTAGCCGAAACCACATCTCCACATCCACTCTGTCCAGGAGTCTCAGTATTCTGTCATTTTCAATCAGATCCCCCTCATCCTTCTATACCCCATCGGTTTCAGACCCAAAGTCCACAACCACTCCTCATAGGACAAGCAATTTATCCCCAGCGTCATTCTTGTAAGCCTCCTCTGGACTCCCTCTGACACCAGCACATCCTTCCTTCGATACGGGGCCCAAAACTGCTCACAATGATCCAAATGGAGTCTGACCAGAGCCTTATACAGCCTCAGCAGTACAACTCTGCCCTTGTATTCTAGTGCTCTTGAAATGAATGCCAAAATTGCGTTTGCCTTCCTAACTGCCAACTGCACCTGCATAACAACCTTTAGAGAATCTTGAACGAGCGCTCCCAAGTCCCCTTATGCTTCAGATGCCTGAGGCCTTTCCCCATTTAGAAAATAGTCTATGCTTCTATTTTTCCGACCAAAATGTATAGCCTCACACTTCCCTACATCATAATGCACCTCCTGTCACCTCTTTGCCCACTTTCTCAGCCTCTCCTAGTCCTTCTGCAGCCTCCCTGCTTCTTCCACACTATCTACCCCTTTACCTATCTTTGTGATGTGCAAACTTAACTAACAATGCCCACAGTTCTTTCATTCAGATTGTGAATGTGTAACATGAATAATGTGATCCCAACACAGACTCCTGTGGAACTACACTAGGTACCAGTTGCCATCCTGAAAAAGCCCCCTTTATCCCCTCAGTCTGCCTTCTGCCAGCCAGCCAATCCTCTATCCATGCCAGTACCTTGACCCTAACACCATGAGCTGCACCTTATTTAGCAGCTTCCTGTGCAGCATCTTGTCAAAGGCCGTTTGGAAATTTAAATAGATCACATTCACTGGCTCCCCATTGTCTAAATTGCTCATTATCTCCTCGAAGAACTCGTAACAGATTTATCAGGCTTAGCCTCCCCTTGGTGAAGCTGTGCTGACACTGTTCTATTTAACATGCACTTCAAGTACTCCACAATCTCATCCTGAATAATGGACTCTCAAATCTTACCAATCACCAAGGTCCAGCTTCCTGTCCTCTGCCTCTCTCCCTTCTTAAATAAGGCTGTTACTTTTGCCACTTTCCACTCCCTCTGTGATTCTCTCTGACTCCAGCGAACAACACCAATGCCTCCATATTTATCCTTTTCAGAACACTAGGGTGTAGTCCACCAGGTTCAGGTGATTTAAACAACTTCAGCAGATCTTTCAGTTTCCCCAGCACCTTCTCCATAGTTATGACCTCTCCATAGTTATGACCTCTACATTCACCTCTGCCCTCTGACTCTCTCAAGGTTCTGCTACGCTGCTGGTGTCTTCCGCCGTGAAAACTGATGCAAAGTCCCTATTCAGTTCCTCTGCCATTTCTTTATTTCCCATTGCTACTTCTCCAGCCTCATTTTCCAGCAGTCCAATACCCATTTTTGCCTCTCTCATACCTTTCAGATGTCTAAAATAACTTTTACAATCTTCTTTTATATTACTAGCTTAACCTTGGATTTCATTTTTGCCTTCCCTTATTTTTTTTTTACCCTTGCTGGTTTTTTCCCAATCCTCTGGCTTCCCACTGATCTTCACCACATTGTATGCATTTTTCCTTTTGCTTTTATGCTGCCCCTGACTTCCCTTGTCAGTCACAGTTGCCTCATCCTGCCCTTAGTATGCTACTACTTCCTTGGGATGAATCTCTGCTGCGCCTCCTGAATCACCCCGAGAAACTCCTGCTGTTGCTACTCTATCACCTTCCCTGCCAGGCCCCCCTTCCAACCAACTCTGGCCAGCGCCTCTTTGTGGTTACCTTTGCACAATTGTAATACTGTTACATCTGATTCCAGCTTCTCCCCCTTGAACTGCAGGTTGCTTTCTTTCACATTATAGCCACTGTCCCTGAGGGCTTCCTTCACTTTAAGCTAGGAGGAGTTGTCACCCGGATGGAAATCAGACTCCCCCTGATTGGGACCACAGTTGGTTGTAACAGGGTCTGCTGAAGAAGGTGTTAGCATCGATAAGGTTATGGAGTTTGTTTATTTACTTTTTCTGAGTCTGCCATTAAAAATAGGGAGCCCTTAAATTTACAGCCAAGCGGACCTCTTATTCAAGTGACAGGTGTCTGCTACCTGATGTCTCAGCCTAGACTCTCAGTTGGGTATGATGAAGGGCTTTTGCCCGAAACATCGATTTTCTTGCTCCTTGGATGCTGCCTGACCTGCTGTGCTTTTCCAGCACCACTCTAACCTAGAGTCTCAGTTTGGTGTGGAGACCCCTCTACCTTGCCAAGTGTCCACCTCCTTGCCAGGTTGACCATGAATTAATTATCTGAAACAGAGGGGAAACCACTCCATTCTGACTCCCTGACACCAGCCAGCCTGCTCATTTGGTTTGCCTTGCCACAGAGCCTGCCTGATTAACTCAGTACTTATAACATTGCCTGTTTTGGTTTTGTATTATTTATGTATTTTGTGGGTTTTGTTCCTCCTTTACTCCCAGTTGAAGATAATGGTGGTGCACTGTCGGGTTCAATGTCTTATTCACTGAAAGCCCTTTGGGATCACTCAACTGCCTCTAGTTTTGTGTAATGTTGGAGAGTAATTAGGCCATGAGAGCAATTACAGTCAAGTCTAAACCTGTTTCTAAATGACATCCATACACACACACTCTCACTGGGTGGCACAACCACATCCTGGGAGAGGCTCCTGTTGAAACCAGTTGTTGTGATCACTGTTACACTTAGCTCATCCATCCGGCAAACTAATCTGAACCCACATGGATCAAGACCTACTCTCCATTAATATTTTTTTAAATTAAGCAAAAGACCAACAAGTTTCAGTTTGTTAACTAGTGCTGTGATATGGTTCCAGCTGTCATGAGGGTTACTAAAGGGCATCTTGTCCAATAACTGTTTGAACCCGGGTAATTCACCACAGCAAAGTGAGGTACACAGCAAGAAATCTCTCAACAATCACATCATTTACAATCAGTAACTGCATTAATCTCTTTACTGCAGAGTAGAACGGGGACAAGTCTGATCTGGGCTGCTGGTTACAAAACCAGTGTGACTGAACTGCTGAGCAAGGGGACTGTTGGGTTTTCTTAGTAGCATTAAAGTAATATTTACTGATAGGTGTAATGAGACACAATATTTCTTCAATAAGGATTATTTTGGACTTTGCAGAGTCCTGTGATGTACTAACACAGGAGGATAAAATGAAAGTACATTCTGAACCTCTGATTGAGAACTGGATTATTGTTACATTGGAAGAGAACACAAATGTAAAACTGCTCTCATTACTGTCATTTCTTGCATTGCAAAACATATTTCAGATATTTCTGTGTGACAGCGCAGACAGCTTCAATAGGAAGGAAGTTTGCTGGAATCAAGGCGAAGATATAAGTTGCCACCCAGATTGATAGAGTTGTTCAGAAGGCATATGGTGTGTTAGCTTTTATTGGTAGAGGGAATGAGTTTCAGAGTCATGAGGTCACACTGTACAAAACTGGTGCGGTTACACTTGGAGTATTAAGTACAGTTCTGGGCACCGCATTATAGGAAGGATGTGGAAGCTTTGGAAAGTGTTCAGAGGAGATTTACCAGGATTTTGCCTGGTATGGAGGGAAGGTCTTACGAGGAAAGGCTGAGGGACTTGAGGCTGTTTTCAGTGGAGGGGAGAAGGTTGTGAGGTGACTTAATTGAGACATATAAGATAATCAGAGGGTTAGATCATGTGGACAGTGAGAGCCTTTTTCCTCAGATGGTGATAGCTAGCACAAGGGGGCATAGCTTTAAATTGAGGGGTGATAGATATAGGACAGATGTCAGAGGTAGTTTCTTTACTTAGAGTGTTGGGGTGTGGAACACACTGTCTGCAACAGTAGTGGACTCACCAACTTTAAGGACATTTAAATGGTTGTTGAATAGGCGTATGGATGAGAATGGGATAGTGTAGGTTAGACGGGCTTCAGATTGGTTTCACAGGTCAGTACATCATCAAGGGCCGAAGGGCCTGTACTGTGCTGTAATGTTCCATGTTCTAAAATCTTTACAACCAGGAGGATATATCTGAAGTGCAGTGTGCAATATTTTGTGGAGAACTTGGCAGTCAACCTATGCACAGCAATATCCCACAAAAAATGGCACATGATCAGTGGCCAGATAATCTGTTTTGAATAGTGTTGATTGGTGGCCAGAACACTGTAGGATTTCTTCTTCTGCTTTGACCAGTAACATGGATCCTTTCTATCTGAGAATGGTAATGTTCCTGCAAGAACAAAGCCATGTGATCCACAGGGTAGTGTGTGCAGTGAATTCTCAGGCGTATTGTGGACTATGGCAGGCAATGAATACTCAACTGCAACTTCAGATAAAAATCAAACTCAGCCCTGGCACTTTGTTAAACCAGGGCAATTGTAGCTGAAATCTTGACCAAACTTGGTCTCATTCTAAAGCTCAAAGAAAATTCAATTATTGTAATGCTATGAAAGGTCAAATAATTCTCACAGCACCACTGCAAGGAATGTTTGAAGGTTTTGACGAGTTTTATTATTGCTTGGAGCCACCAACCGTGTTCTGAGTAATTCCTTGAGCACTTTAATACATTAGAATGACTGAAGAGAACAAAGACTATCTTGTTCTTTCTGTTTATGTTAGGTCCACTATCTACATTCAATAAATCCAAATAGATAGGCCATTACAGTTTAAAATTGTGTTTCTGCACTGCAGCACCATTCTGCCACATGAGCTATTTCACATTTATTTTCCTTTCAAGGTTTAGGAGTTTTGATTGTTTTTCTTTCCGCGCCCTACTGGGTAACTCGACGGAACTCCCATTCAATGGTAGAATTAAAGTTCTTCACTTTATAAGAAACAGCTTAATGGTCAGGAGGTTTATTCTCTTAAAATTTTTGTTGCTGTATTATCAGGAAGTGTTTTAAAGCAGTCACTCTGCTCGCTCATCCTAAAACCAGGTAGGATATGCTGCTATTTGAATCATTATAGCACTGGACGTGAAGCTCCTGTTTCCAGGAGAAAGACACACTCTGCCACATGCTGCTCCTGATCCAAAGTCAACGAGATTCTGCTGCAGCTTTGAAAATCAGGGCCAGTTGCCACACAGAGCACATGACCTTGTACCATGAGGCTATAGGTTAGTACAAAGAGTTTGTTCAATGTTCCGAATAAAGGATGAATAATTATTCTCATTGCAAGAATAGTACATTTTACTCATTATAAATATCAGCTTTAAAGAGAGACTTTTTAAAAAAAACCAAACGCAGTGAGGGGCGATTCATTGCACAACACAACAGTTCCTTCAATCTGCATTAGTTCCTCTTGCGGTATTTTTTGTGAAAAGATTGGGAATTTTCTTGATGACAATATGGGAAAAGCACACCCAGGCCCTGGCAAAATGCCTCACAGACTTTAACAGAAATCAAATGTTCGCATTGGATTTGCCCCAAATTTCCATCAATGCACCAACTGACAACAGCTTCATTAATCCATAATATATTGCTGTAACTGTGTTAGACCAAAGGATTTTGTAAATGTTGTATTAAATGTTAAAAATTCATTGAATTTAAACACTTTTTAGACTCAGAAAGGCCAACTGAAGTGAAGCTTGTTCATACACAACACTGAGACGGATTGAGCAGGCTCTCTCTGAATCCTCACATTGCTTGCCCTTCTGTCTGAATCAAACCAAATCAATTCAATTCGATTAGATTCTGATCAGCTTTTAGACAAGTCAATTTGTGTAACTAATGGAGAAAAGGTGCATGTACTGCAGGAGAGGGTTTAAATTTTAAAGTTGCTGCAAGATCTTCTGTCACATATTTGCAACTTAGCACTGAATGGAAAATCTGGCTTCTTGACAACAAATGGTCAGACAGTCAGGTGATCGGATCCTTGCTGCTTTACCCTGTCTAATGTCAATCAATTCTCACTCCCTTTGTTGTGTTAAATATACTGCAAACTGACAAATCACCAGGATCCGATGGCCTACATCCATAAATGAGGTGGTCACAGCAACAGTGAAAGCATTGGTCAAAATATTCCAGAACTCACTGAATTCGGGGAAGGTTTCAGCCAATAGGAAAATGGATGCCCCTGTTAGGAGGGAGAGAAACAGGAAGCAGTTGGCCTTATTAAGGAAGAAATAACAGGAAAAGCTTAACATAATTAACTAGAACTCTCATGGCAGAGTTGAGGAGCAGAGGACAAAATCTTGGACTGAGACAATGAGCGACTTTTTATTCTTTCAGAGGGTTTGTGAGCCTTTGGAATTCCATGCTACAGAAAGCTGTCGGGCAGAGTGCTTGTGTGTATTTAAGGCTGTGATTGTTAGATTCATGGTCATTTGGGGAACCAAGTGTTATGGGGAACATGCAAGAAAGTGGGCAATGAAGGGTGTTGGATCAGCCATGACCCTACTGATTGGTGGAACATGCTTAGGGGCTGAATAGCCTAACACTGTTTCCATTTCTTATGGTTTCATAGAACATAGACCATGGAACAGTACAGGCCCTTCGGCCCTCTATGTTGTGCCTATCTTTTATCCTCCTCTAAGATCAGACTAACCGACATATCCTTCATTTTACTATCATCCATGTGACTATCCAAGAGTTGCTTAAATGTCCCTAATGTCTCTGACTCTACTACCACTCCTGGCAGTGTATTCCACACACCCACCATCCTCTGTGTAAAGAACCTACCTCTGACATCTCCCCTAAACCTTCCTTCAATCACCTTAAAATTATGCCCCTTCATGATTAGATTAGATTCTCTATAGTGTGGAAACAGGCCCTTCAGCCCAACAAGTCCACACCGACCTTCTGAAGAGCAACCCACCCAGACCCATTCCCCTATACCTAACACTATGAGCAATTTAGCATGGCCAATTCACCTGACCTGCACATCTTTGGACTGTGGGAGGAAACCGGAGCACCCGGAGGAAACCCACGCAGACACTGGGAGAATGTACAAACTCCACACAGACAGTTGCCCGAGATGGGAATTGAACCCGGGTCTCTGGCGCTGTGAGGCGGCAGTGCAATCCACTGTGTCACCGTGCCGCCCTGGGAAAAAGTCTCTGGCCATTCACTCTATCTATGCCTCTCATCATCTTGTACACCTGTCTCGTCATCTCTCATCCTTCTCTGCTCCAATGAGAAAATCTCTAGCCCCATCAACCTTTCTTCATAAGACATGCCCTCAAGTCCAGGCAGCATCCTGGTAAATCTCCTCCGCATCCTCTCTAAAGCTTCCCATTCTTCCTGTAATGAGGTGACCAGAACTGAACACAATATTCCAAGTGTGGTCTAACTAGAGCTCCACAGAGCTGCAGCATAACCTCACGGCTCTTAAACTCAATCCCCCGTTAATGAAAGCCAACACACCATATGCCTTTGTAACAAATCTATCAACGTAGGTGGCAACTTTGAGGGATCTATGGACAATGGATCCCAAGATCCCTCTGTACCTCCACACTGCCAAGAATCCTGCCTTTAACCCTGTATTCTGCACTCAAATTCAACTTTCCAAAATGAATCACTTCACACTTTTCCAAGTTGAACTCCATCTGCCACTTCTCAGCCCAGCTCTGCATCCTGTCAATGTCTTGTTGCAATCTATAACAGCCCTCCACACTATCCACAACTCCACCAACCTCCATGTCATCATTAAACTTACTAACCCACCCTTCCACTTCCTCATTCAAGTCATTTATAAAAATCACAAAGAGCAGAGGTCCCAGAACCGATCCCTGCAGAACTTCATTGGTCACCGACCTCCAGGCTGAATACTTTCCATCTACTACCACCCTCTGTTTTCTGTGGGCCAGCCAATTCTGTATCCAGACAGCTAGACTTCCCTGTATCTCATGTCTCCTTACTTTCTGAATGAGCCTACGATGGGAACCTTATCAAACACCTTGCTAAAATCCATATACACCACATCTACTTCTCTACCTTCATCAATGTGTTCTGTCACATCCTCAAAGAATTCAATAAGGCTTGTGAGGCATGACCTGCCCATCGCAAAGTCATGCTGACTATCTCTAATCAAACTATGGTTTGCCAAATAATCATAAATCCTGTCTCTCAGAATCCTCTCCAATAATTTGTCCACCACGGATGTTAGACTGACTGGTCTGTAATTTCCAGAGTTATCCCTATTCTCTTACATGAACAAGGGAATAATATTTGACACCCTCCAATCATCAGGCACGACTCCAGTGGACAGTGAGGATGCAAAGATCATCGCCAAAGATGCAGCAATCTCTTCCCTCACTTCCTGTAGTAACCTTGGATATATCCCATCTGGCCCAGGGGATTTATGTATCCTTACATTTTCCAACATTTTCAGCACATCCTCCTTCTTAACATCAACCTGTTCCAACATATCAGTCTGTTTCACGCTGTCCTCACAAATGATAAGGTCCTTCTCATTAGTGAATATTAAAACAAAGTATTCATTAAGGTCCTCCCTACCTCCTCCAACTCCATGCACAAGTTCCCTCCACTATCCCTGATTGGCCCTATCTTCACTCTGGCCATCCTATTGTTCCTCACATATGTGTAGATTGCCTTCGGGTTTTCCTTAATCCTACCTGCTAAAACTTTCTCATGCCCTCTTCTAGCTCACCTAAGTCCATTCTTTATTTCTTTCCTGGCTACCTTGTAACTCTCTAGAGCCCTGTCTGATCCTTGCTCCCTCAACCTCAAGTAGGCT
This sequence comes from Chiloscyllium plagiosum, assembly GCF_037043375.1. Taxonomy (NCBI): domain Eukaryota; kingdom Metazoa; phylum Chordata; class Chondrichthyes; order Orectolobiformes; family Hemiscylliidae; genus Chiloscyllium; species Chiloscyllium plagiosum. Next base: position 2,036,928 of record NW_028270168.1, on the reverse strand, counting down.
TCCTTCTTCGTCTTGACTAGATGTTCCCCATCTCTTGTCATCCAAGGTTCCTTCACCCTACCATTCCTTCCTTGCCTCAGTGGGACAAATCTATCCAGCGCACACAGCCAGTGCTCCCTCAACAACCTACACATTTCTATTGTGCATTTCCCTGAGAATTTATGTTCCTAATTTATGCTCCACAGTTCCATGGTATCAACATGATTTTGTGAAAAGGATATCGTGTTTGACAAGATTGCCAGTGTTTTCTGAGGATAGAACAAGCAGAGGCTGATAAAGGGGAAACAGTAGATGTTGTGTATTTGGATTTCCATAAGCCTACTCCTGCTTTTAATTCCTACGTTGCTCTGTTTGAATTAACTTTGGTGGAGAGGAAATAGAGGAAAACACTAACAATTTGTGTTGATACATTTATTAAAGCGACCCAGGAATCATTATCACACAAAATGTGACACTGGGACACATACAATGATATTAAAACAAGTGACCAATTGTTTAGCAAAGAAGTAGGTTTTAAGAAACGTATTAATGGAAGCCAATAAGGGATCAGGTGAAGAGGTTTAGGGAGAGATTTCCAGAAGTTAGGGCCCAAGCAGTTGAAAACACTTCCATTGATGATGGAGTAATTAAGATCAGACAATTTGTCAAAGTGCACTGTGATCTCAGTTGGTCATAGATCTGGAGGAGGTTATAGAGACAGAGAGGTGGTGAAAGATGCAAGGATTCTAAATAATGACGAACATTTTAGGCAGAGGCTTTAGCAGCACCAACGAGCACAAAGGTTCATGGGAGGTGTGTGATCTTTGGATGGTTTCAGGTTTACAAAATGTGCAAAGTGCAAAGCTGATCAGGAGAACATTAAATAGTCTGGAGCTGAAGTAACAAAGGTTTTCAGCAGTTGATCAGCTTAGAAATATAATATTGTAGTGATGAAGGGAGGTTATGTTGGTGTCAGCAGACAGTATGGAGTTGGGGATTCAGTTTGGGTCAATGGAGATGTCAAGATCATATATTGGTCTCATTCAGACAGCAGCCTGGGAAATGGATTTGGTTTGTTTTAAAATCAACACAGGCTTAACCAAAAAGCTTCCTATCGGTGTGACAGGGCAATGTGATTGGTATCACTGTGGATTGTTTGATTTCTTTCCTGTGAGGGAGCCCATTCACAATCAGCAATGTTGTTTCCAAATTTACAGCTGAAAACCCACAGCTCCATTTAAATTTTAAAAAATGATGTATTGAACAAGATCAGAACACCAACAATTAACGTCATAAATGTCAGCTCTTGAGAAAGTGTGGTAAATGAGAGGGTGACAAGGACCCTCTCTGTTTTCAGAGGCTTTCTCCCATTTCCAATGCCATTACCAGCCTTTCAGATATGGATGGCTCAGTGGTCAGCACTGCTACCTCACAGCACCAGGGTCCCAGGTTCGATTCCAGCCTCGGGTGACTGTCTGTGTGGAGTTTGCACATTCTCCCCGTGTCTGCGTGGGTTTCCTCCGGGTGCTCTGCTTTCCTCCCACAGTCCAAAAATGTGCAGGTCAGGGTGGATTGGCCATGGGAAATGTGGGGTTATGGTGATGGGTAGGAAACTGGAGCTGAGTGGTATGTTCCTCAAAGGGTCAGTGCACACTCAATGGGCCAAATGGCCTCTTTCTGCACTGAAGGGTTTCTGTGATTCAATCCCCCTTTGATGCTTCCCCCACCCCCAGTCCTGCACTTTGTTGCTTCAATTCCCAGAAACCCTGGGTCTTTGGCTTTATTGTCTGGGCATCAGCCTGAGCCCTGGCTTCACTCATAAGACCATTCAGCTCATCGGGTCTGCTCCACTATTCGATCATGGTTGATGTGTCTGTAAACCTCATTCTCCTGCCTTTTCCCTGTAACCATTGATCCTCTTACCAATCTAGAACCTATCTATCTCTGTCTTAATGGTTTGGCCTCCACAGCCCTCTGCGGCAATGACTTCTACAGATTCATCACCCTCTGGTCAATTAAATTCCCCCTCATCTCAGTTTGAAAGGGTTCATTCTGAGGCTGTGCCCTCGAGTCTGAGTCTCTCCTATTACTTGAAACACCTTCTCTACCTCCACTTTATTGAGACCTCTCAGCATTCTGTAAGCTTCAATCAGATCCCCCTTCAATCTTCTGAACCCCATCAAGCACAAGCCCAGAGTCCTCAACCAATCCTCCTCATTCCCGGCATCAGTCTTGTAAAACCTTCCCCGGACCCTCTCCAACACCAGCACTGCCTTCCTTAGATACGGGGCCCAAAATTGCTCACAATATTCCAAATACAGTCTGAGCAGAGCCTTACACAGCCTCAGCAGTACATCTCTGCTCCTGTATCCCTATGCTCTTAAAATGAATGTCAATATCACATTTGTCTTCCTAATGGCCAACTGCACCTGCAAGTTCCCCTTAAAAGAATCCTGAACTCAAACTCCTAAATCTCTTTGCACTGCAGATTTCTGAAACCTTTACTTATTTAGCAAATACTCTATAACTCTGTATTTCCTACTGAAGTGCATAACTTCACACTTTCTCCATTGTATTCCATCTACAATTTCCTTGCCCACTCTCCTAGCCAGTCCAAGTTCTTCAGCAGCCTCCCCACTCCCTCAACACTACCTGTCCCTCCACCTACCTTATTGCCACCTGCAAGTGCAGTTCCTTCATACAGATCGTTATCGTACAACATGAAGAATTGCGGTCCCAACACTGATCCCTGCAGAACACCACTAGTCACTGGCTGCCATCATGAAAAAGACCCCTTTATACTCAGTCTCTGTCTTCTGCCAGTCAGCCAATCCTCTATCTTTGCCAGTACCTTTTCCCTAACACCATGGGCTATCACCTTATTTTGCAGCTTCCTTTGCAGCACCTTGTCAAAGGCTTTCTGGAAATCCACGTAGATTACACCCATTGAGTCTCCTTGGTCTAACTTGCTCATTATCTCCTTGAAGAATTCAAACAGATTTGTCAGACATGACAGCCCCTTAACAAAGCTGTGCTACGTCTGCCCTAATTTACCATGCACATCCAAGTACTCCACAATCTCATCCTGAATCATGCACTTTCAAATCTCACTAACGATCAAGGTCAGGCTAACCAGCCGAGAGTTTCCTGGCTTTAGCCTCCCTCCTTTCTTAAACAGGGGTGTTACATTAGCTATTTTCCATTCCTCAAGGACCCTCCCTGACTCCAGTAATTTCTGAAAGATCACCACCATTGACTCTACAATCTCCACAACTGTCTCCTTCAGAACTCTGCGGTGTAGTCCATCTGGTCTGGGTGATTTATCCACCTTCAGACATTTCAGAGCTCAAGCCCTGGTCTCACTCACAGACCTGAGCCTTTCTCAATGGCATTTCTTGCCCACTCTCAGGCTCATAGGCTGAGAATGATCCAATCAGCAACGCATGGGAAAAAGAACCAGTCTGTGATTGGAGGAGCAGCTCCTTACCTTTCCACACATTTTATTTTCCAAGGTGACCTTTCTCTGATTGGTCAGCCCCAGGTGAATTCTCACTAGTAATTTGGGGATTTGTTCATGTTCCCATCTATTCTGGGTGCTGGCTGGATACTGTAAATAATTTTTATTTCTGGAATAATTCACACATAGTAAAGTGCTCTGTTAATTGAATCAAATAGCATGAGTTTTTTCAATGTTTAAGAGCATTGGACATAAAAATATGCATTGTATGGGAAAAGGATTTATCAAAATTACTAAAGGCTTTTGAATAGTTTAAGAGAATCATTGTTGGCTATTTATCTTGGTTTAATCATAACAAAGAGATTAACAGTGAACAGATGGTGGAATTGTGGTTGTAATCTGTAAACCAATACAGAAATATCACTGTTTGTAACTACTGCTACCGGGTAGCTTTGAAGTGATGAGGAGAAATAAAATTCACTGATATAAACCACACAGGCAGTTAATTAACAGATGCATTTTAATCCAGTAATTTATACAAATGTATTCGCATCTACAATGGTTCATCATGCTTCCTTCAGAAGAATGGTCTAGAGCTAGGAGTCTTCACTCTTTCCAAGGTAAAAATAAAAATATCATTACCATATGTTTTTCCTTTAAACATTCCATATTTAAGTATTCCTGGAGAAAAACAGATTTTGTCAAAGGTTGTCATTTTGCATTCAGAAAGACAATTCAGACTTCCAGAAAGGAAGCAACTCTTTCTGCTCTGCAGTGAAAGTACCTTTAGCCTGAAGATGGTGAGGTTGTTACCCCTTATCAGTTGTTGTTAACTGTGACAGACTTTTGCTTCTTATAAGAGACCTTTTATAAGGTGAGTCAGCCCCCTGTACCTTCCATAAGGAGGTAGATGTACCTGGGGAAGGAAGATCAAGGCACAGCACATACTGAGAAACCCAAAAGGATAGCTCAGTGAATCCTGCGGACCAGGAGCATTGAGCTATCACTGGAGTCTTTCCCTTCACCCAGCACACCCAATTTCTTTTGTTTCTGTCTGTATGTGTCATGGAGGGAGTGGAGAGTTCATGAAGGAATGGTGGTTTGACGAATAGAGGTATACATCAATGGTTCATAATTGTTTATCTGCAGCTAGAATTTATTTCTTCATAATAAATTATAATTTCTGTTCTTACAAAAACCTGATGAGTGCTTTCTGTCAACCCAAGCAGCAGGTACACAGCGTCATAAACTCATACAGCACAGATCCAGACCCTTTGGTCCAACCCAGCCTGTTACTGCAGGCTGCAGCGCGACAGAGCGGGGCTGAGAAATGACAAATGGAGTTCAACCTGATAACTGCAAAGTGATGTATTTTGGAAGGTCGAACTTGAATGGTGAATATAAGATTAAAGACAGAATTCTTGGCAGCGTGGAGGAACAGAGGGATCTTAGTGTTCAAGTGCATAGATGTCGCAAAGTTGCCACCCAAGTGATAGGGTTGTTCAGAAAGCATATGGTGTTTTGGCTTTCATTAACAGGGGGATCGAGTTTAAGAGCCGCGAGGTTTTGCTGCAGCTCTACAAGTCCCTGGTGAGGCCACACTTGGAATAATGTGTCCAATTCTGGTCGTCCTACTGTAGGAAAGATACAGAGGCTTTGGAGAGGGTGCAAAGAAGGTTTACCAGGATGCTGCCTGGACTGGAGGGCTTATTTTATGAAGACAGGTTGACTAAGCTTGGACTTTTCTCTCAGGAGAGAAGGACGAAGAGAGGTGACCTGATTGAGGTATACAAGGTAATGAGAGCATGGATAGAGTCAATAGGCAGAGACTTTTCCCCAGGGAAAAATTGACTGGTATCAGGGTCATAGTTTTAAGATATTAGGAGGAAGGTATAGAGGAGACGTCAGAGATAGGTTCTTTACACAGAGAGTTGTGAATGCATGGAATGCGTTGCTAGCTGTGGTGGTGGAAGCAGTCATTCGCGACATTTAAGCGACTTCTGGACATGCACATGGACAGCAGTGAATTGAGGGTGCGTACGTTAGGGTTATTTTATTTTAGATTAGGATTAATCCTCAGCACAACATCGTGTGCCATCGTGTACAGTTCTTTGCTGTACTTTTCTATGTTCTATGTTCATCCATGCCAACCAGATATCCTAAACTGACCTAGTCCCATTTAGAGTCACAGAAATGTATAGCACGGATAAAGACTCTTCGGTCAAATTCATCCATGCCGATCAGATATCCCACCCTAATCTAGTCTCATTTGCCATATCCCTGTAAACCCTTCCTATTCATATACCCATCCAAATGCCTCTTAAATATTGCAATTGTACCAGCCTCCACCACTTCCTCTGGCAGCTCATTCCATACACGTACCACCCTCTGCGTGAAAAAGCTACCCCTTAGGTCTCTTTTATATCTTTCCCCTCTCACCCTAAACCTATGCCCTCTAGTTCTGGGCTCCCTCACTCCAGGGAAAAGACTTTGTCTATTTACCCTTTGTCTATTTATCCATGCCCCTCATAATTTTGTAAATCTCTATAAGGTCACCCCTCAGCCTCCGATGCTCCAGGGAAAACAGTCCCAGCCTGTTCCACCTCTCCCTATAGCTCAGATCCTCCAACCCTGGCAACATCCTTGTAAATCTTTTCTGAACCCTTTCAAGTTTCACAACATCCTTCCAATAGGAAGGAGACCAGAATTGCACACAATATTCCAACATTGGCCTAACCAATGTCCTGTACAGCTGCAACATGACCTCCCAACTCCTGTACTCAATACTTTGACCAATAAAGGAAAGCATACCACACGCCTTCTTCACTACCCTATCTACCTGCGACTCCACTTTCAAGGAACCATAAACCTAGATCTCTTTATTTGGTAACACACCCCAGGACTGTACCATTAAGTGTATAAGTCCTACCCTGAATTGCCTTTCCAAAATGCAGCACCTCACATTTATCGAAATTAAACTCCATCTGTCACTCCTTGGTCCATTGGCCCATCTAGTCAAGATCCTGCTGTAATCTGAGGTAACCTTCTTCGCTATCCACTACACCTCCAATTTTGGTGTCATCTGCAAACTTACTAACTATGCCTCCAATATTTGCATCCAAATCATTTATGTAAATGACAATAAGCAGTGGACCCAGCACTGATCCTTGTGGCACTCCACTGGTCACAGACCTCCAGTCTGAAAAACAACCCTCCACCACCACACTCTGTCCCCTTCCTTCAAACCAACTTTGTATCCATCTAGCTAGCTCCCCCTGAATTCCATGTGATCTAACTGAACTAACCAGTCTACCATGGGGAACCTTGTTGAACGCCTTGCTGAAGTCTATATGGACAACATCTAACACTCTGCCCTCATCAATCTTCTTTGTCACTTCTTTGAAAAACTATTAAGTTAGTGAGACATTATTTCCTGTGCTTAGATTAGAGTGGTGCTGGAAAAGCACAGCAGTTCAGGCAACATCCGAGGAGCAGTAAAATCAATGTTTCGGGCAAAAAAGCCCTATTCCTGAAAGGTCGATTTTACTGCTCCTCAGATGTTGCCTGAACTGCTGTGTTTTTCCAGCACAGCTCTAATCTAAATTCTGGTTTCCAGCATCTGCAGTCATTGTTTTTACCTATTATTTCCTGTGCACAAAGCCATGCTGACTAGCTCATTGGGGAATTTTGCATACTTTTTGAAATCTTTAACTTTTATGATTACCCTGGGAATGGTGGAGCTTGATTTCCAGTGCATTACCCTAGTGAGTCACAACAATGGGTCAAAATTCTGGAATTCCCTCCCAAGGGCATTCTGGGTCAACCCACAGCAGGAGGACTGCAGCGGTTTAACAAAGCAGCTCAGCCCCACCTTCTCAAGGGGCAGTCAGGAACAGTAAATGTTTACTCAGCCAGTGATTTCCATTCCTCACCAATGAATTTTAAAAAAAACTCTATTGGTTCAATAGCATCCTCTTCGATGTTGTCAGCTATGCACCAATAATCTCTATTCAGACCAGTCACACTGATGTGAGTTATTTGTATATCCAATCGATAATCAATATCAAACTGGCTCTTGAAGCTTTTGTACAGATGCCTGGTCAGTATAAGACTTTTGCGAATGACACTCCTGTCACACCAGGATTTTCTTATAGCTAGATACATGTAAATTTTAATACCTCACACCAGCTGCTTGTAGTTGGTCAGCTTCCTAACAGTGAGAGTAACCATCGATACACTTCTTCCAAAAGGGTCCAGTGATAACATTCGACCTGAACTTGTTGATCTCATTACCAGCTAAGTTGAAACAACATTTTGAGATGTAAATAAGGCCTTAGATTAATAATGCATGAACAATGCTTTGCCTTCTGTTTAATATTTTGAAGATAGTATACTTATCAGTTTATGAATGGTTTCAGAGCCTGTGCATGGCTGAACATTTTTCAAGATACAATGCACATACACACATCCAGAATCTCTGCCAGTATTTGCAGAGTTACAAGACAAGATAGTTGGGGCATGAATCCCTTTTTAATCATTTTCCAATGCACCATTCCTGTCTCAGACAAATAGCCAGGGAGAAATCTATCCACAGAGGCCACTTACTGGGACTGCCAAGGAGCTGAGGACTCACAGGGATCTGCTGCCATCTTTATAAGCATCAAAAAATAGAGTTCAGTTCAGTCAACAAACCTGAATTGAAGTGCTGTTGTGTTTATTCTTGATTGCTCTCTGGGCAATAAATGCTGGCCTAACCAGGAACACCCACACACCCCCACACACACCCCCACAGACACACAGACACACACCCACACCCACACACACACACCCACACACCCACACCCACAGACAAACAGATACACACCCACAGACACACAGACACACCCACACACCCACACCCACAGACAAACAGATACACACCCACAGACACACAGACACACACCCACACCCACACACACACACCCACACACCCACACCCACAGACAAACAGATACACACCCACAGACACACAGACACACACCCACACACACCCACACACCCACACCCACAGACACACAGACACACACCCACACACACCCACACCCCCACACCCACACCCACAGACACACTCCCACACCCACACCCACCCACACCCACACCCACACAGACACACACCCACAGACACACAGACACACACCCACACACACCCAGACCCCCACACCCACACCCACAGACACACAGACACACACCCACGCCCACAGACACACAGACACACACCCACAGACACACAGACACACACCCACTCACACCCACACACACACACCCACACCCCCACACCCACACACACACAGACACACACCCACACCCACAGACACACAGACACACACCCACAGACACATAGACACACACCCATACACACCCACACACCCACACCCACAGACACACAGATACACACCCACAGACACACAGACACACACCCACAGACACATAGACACACACCCATACACACCCACACACCCACACCCACAGACACACAGATACACACCCACACACCCACACACCCACACACCCACACCCCCACACCCACACCCACAGACACACAAACACACACCCACACCCACACCCACAGACACACAGACACACACCCACAGACACACACCCACACACACCCACAGACCCACACCCACACCCCCACACCCACACCCACACACACCCACACCCACAGACACACAGACACCCCCCCACACCCCCACACCAGCACACACACACACACCCACACCCACACACACCCACACCCCCACACCCACACCCACAGACACACAGACACACTCCCACACCCACACACACCCACACCCACACCCACAGACACACAGACACACACCCACACCCACACCCACCCACACCCACACACCCACACACACACACACCCACACGCACACACAGACCCACACACCCCCACACCCACACCCACACCCACAGACACACAGACGCACACCCACACCCACACACACACACCCATAACAACACCCACACCCACACCCACACCCACACCC